>NW_016909996.1:49305-126417 GCF_001483705.2 Eufriesea mexicana
CAAAGGCTCCCTTAGAACCGGACCCCATTGTACGGGTACTGGGGAAACATTTTTGCAGCATTTTGTAGCAACTGGACGATGGGGATTCGTGGCGAATTTCTTCGGGCCATTCCTCCAGTCGAATGTTCCGGTTTTTCGAGTAAATCCAACGGGTCCAGAGCAATCTTCACGAGGATTCTACATTTCGGGGTGGATTTCACGCGATATCGAAATATCGCGTTCGTATTTAAAATCTAATTGGGATAGAAATTTATGAGAAAGTTTTACGAAATTTACGATGCGGTGTTTAACTGGGTGGTGTTATTCCGGAGGTACATTTCAGAATTTCGTTTAGAAAAGCGTTGTTATTAGGCCAATTTGTCTTCCACGCGAAATGTATAATGAATTTTCGTGAAATAACGATGACGCGCAGGCTGCAGTGGGAACGTGTGGGTGTGTATGACACAAACGTTGTCGGACAGAATTGTTCGAATCCCCAATGGACACGTGTATACGTATATGTATACTGCGTACGTTTCAGAGTGCATGGGTGAAAGTTGCAGGAAAATCGAGTTTCGAAGCTGATTGCGATACATTGTCTTCGCGGAAAATTTGCATCTCCTAGAGCTATGGTGCTGGGAAACCGTTCGAGGATGGCGTTTAATTTCTCTATGATCTTGAAGCACGTTCGTATCGAGGTTCTGGCGAATAAAAGGAAGAACTATTCGAACGCAAAGACCATTGTGATCGGGAAACGTGTCTGATTTTTAAAAACTAGCAAAGAGTGACACAATAGCTCGATCAACAACGGCCATTTGATTATCCAGAGAAAAGATGCCATTTGTTCGGAGAAGTTGCAAATAACAATGCTCAATCACGGTAATTCTTTCGCTGTTCCAACATAATAATGAATTCTCGAGTTTTGAATACTTGAACTGCGTAGGATATGGAGTGGCTTCGAGAAGAAGAGAGGACAAAAGTGAACGTCAACGTAGAAGAAGCTTCCTCTTTCTCTCGATTTCATTTATATCTCGGCACTCTCCATCCTGTCTATCTCTTCCCTCACCTTGCAACTTCCGGTTGCTCCAGAGTCATCCCCTTTAAACCTCGCCGAGTTCCTTTCAGCCTGCACCCCATCTTTGGTCACTTTTCTCCTCAGTCCCTTCGATCTTATCTTCCTTCGCGATTAGAACCTCTCTTTATATTTATATGCCTCGTGGAAGAGCGCGTTATCTCGATGAAATTCAACGAAGGTACAATTTCCTGAATTTAAACTACCGCAGGGGGATTCCTTTCGCGTTTCCAAAGCCATCGCCTCGAGTTACTTGTTCGCGCAGCAGAATTGGGGTTAAATCAGCGAGAAGTGAGAATATTTCGTGGAATAAAATTTTAATACCTTTTTTTCTTTTAAATTCCTACGAATATCATCCTGATATAATATTCCCCCTCAAACCGAGATCCAACGGAAGAGAAACACGCATCGAATCGCGTGCAAAGGACAGATAGGACACGTTAGACTCGATGGAAGAAAAATGTTGAAACGATTTGAGATCAGTGGCTCACTGAGAAGCGGAGAAAGGACGAAAAGGAAGAAAGCGATACAAGTACACGCTATTACCGTGGTAAATCGATAAAGAAGTGTGTTTGCAATGGGTGTACGGCGATTTGCACTTGCTTCGTCAGTTTCGCGGTAGCCAGGCTATTGAATTGAGTCGGCGGGGCTGGAAATTGAAACGACGCCAGCCAGGAAATCCTTTGGACGTAGTGTGTACAGGGTGGCAGGTTGATTCGCGAAGAAACCACCGACCGGTTGATATTGCGACCTCGCATCGCGTCCTCGAGGTCCTCGGTGTGCGCGTGGTTAACGCGCGATTAAGCTCGACACGATGGATGAAAGTCTCTGGACCAGACGATCGATCGGGATCGGATTATAATCGGACGGCTCCCGTGGCTAATCGGAATCGTGAGGAACGTTTTCGTTTGGCGGGACGGGGAATTAATTAAGCGGATCTACGGCAGACGATCGAAGGGATTGTTATTCGTTCGAGAGCTACTTCTTGTATTCACCGGTGGAGATCGGCCTCTGTTCGTCCCAGGGGATTAAGGATTTGATGGAACGCGTGTGGCGATTTGGCGAAAGAGGTTATTCCACGCGATTAACCTTTGATGGATCGATCGTGATCAATTTGTTATAACCATATTTGGAATCGGTTTGTTCGATGTTTGAATCGTCTCTTCTCATCGTTCCTGGTCCACGCAATTTTCTGATCAGCTGTAAAGTTTGCAAAAATCTTTGTTCGAAACTAGCGAAGTGCAAGGGAAGGTGAGAAAATTACGTTTCGAAATTACATTTGCATTTCGGATCAAAATGTTGGGAAAGTGGAATGAAATTCATTATGGAGTTCCGAAACTGCTTTACTTCGGATACTCGGTGGAGCATGGTAAAATATTTACAAGACTACCCAATGATCAGCGCAACCTCGCAGATTTTCCAACCAAATTTTTCCTCCCAAGAGATGTTCGATTCTCTATCGAAAAATCCAAATTCCATTTCGATGGAGCGCTTCAAAAGAAGCAATTCACAATGAGCAACGAGACAAAGGGACTTCAGAGAGGTGCCGCGCAAAGGAACAATCTGCCAATTGTTTCTAAATCATCCCAATTTCCATCGAACACGGCACACGTCCATTCAGTGCGCGAAGCAATCGACCAAACGTAACGAAAGCAGAAAGCGCATAATCCAGGAGAAAATTGACCGGTGCGTTTCGATCATGTCAAACTCGAGCACACTGACGTTCGCCCTGGACAACCGATGCCGATGGAAAAGCTCGCCAACTGCGTGACCGGTGTCACGAATCGCGCTGAACTCGAGGTGTCCGATAAAATCGAGCCTAAGGGTATTTCGTTGCTATTCATGCAGTCGTAGGTTCTGTGTCGTGATTTACCAAGGCTGACTCACGCCGATAATCTTGCCCAGCGAGCCATCAGATCCTTCGAATCGTCTCGCACGAAGTTTGCTTCCCTTCGTTCAACGTTTCCACCATCGTCCATTCATTTACTCAAGCGATAGCAACTAAGGCACACGTTAGACTCGTATTTCTGCGCCATTTTCGCGCCTACAGGTGAGAATAAGGGACTTTCAGCTAAAATTTCGACGACCATGCTAATGATTTATACCATTTTTAAGTAACAGTGAAAGCTCCTCAATCGGATTTATTTCATTTCCAGATTGTTAATTTTGATTAAACATTGCCAATTTTATCGTACGTGTAAAACATCGGGTGACTATCGAAGAAAGTTATTTAGAGAAAATAGTGGTCGTAACTTTCATATATCGCGGATTTATTATTGCAGCTCTTCTGCATCCTGAGAGAATAAAATGGAGAATTTTATTTATTGTTAAAGGACTTTGTTTCCTCGTGCAATTTCCACGGTGACACATTAAGAATTTATTTCAGAGTAACTGGAACGTTCTTCCGGTTTAGAGCATGATAATTCTGTTCTCGGAATTTGAGTTAGTCCACTCTTGGGACAGCGGGTTAATTATTTTGCAGCGATAATTCACGATCACTTTCGTCGATTATAAAACTTCTTTCCAAGCTGCGAAGAACGTTTGCGTCTGTTTTATTTTCTTCGAACTAGACAGATCGAAGTTACTTTAATACGTTTCTGTACTACTGACATCCCTCTTGTAGACTCTGCTCTTCGCGTTCGTCTGAACTTCAAACCGTGAAGTCACTGCGAAGTTGCAGTTATATAGAAGTAATTCCTTGCGAAATACACGACGTCGTCTTTACCTTTCTTCTCTTCTTACCAATCTTAGTATAATATAAGAAACTTTATATTATAACACAGTAGCTTCTTTGATTCTTTTCATAAGCGTGTCGTCCCGTTTCGAAATGTAATTTCAAAGCTCAGATATCATATAAAATATCATTCTGAACGTACCAAATAAGTTCTGAACTGGAAATGAGTACCGAGTTGAAAGAATACAATGTCACTGTAGGAAAAAATTATTTCATGCTCCATTTTCTTCTCGGCAAACTGGCGTGCACGTGAAATCGTTGTCAGGTGACGAAATTGACAGAATCGACGTGTTTATTGTCAAGCAAGATATCCTTTACTGAATATTCTATGAATTCGAGATTCGATTTTGCGTTAACAATGCCATCCAGTCTTATTTTCTTGACACACGGTATATTTTAGTACATAATTTACCGGTTATGCAATTTTGTCACGCGTTCGAGGAGAACCTCGTTATCGAATCGACCGTTCGACTTATCTCGCACTTGTTTCCTCTCTGCGAAAATTATTAATCGAGAGTTGAATATATATCTGCGATTTTAAGGCGGTGGTAAGGATAATAAAATAGGAAGAGCCGTTGCCACGGTAATGGACAAGTCGTTTCTCATAACGAGTAGTTGTTACTTCCAATTACGACGGATGACGTGTTCTCGTTACCGGTGCTGCAGTTTTTAACAAGCCAAAGCTACCGCCCTTCTAAACGGATCCAGCCACTTTTGAAGAATAGCGTTCTTTGAAACATTATTTCGAACTATCGTATTTTCGTTTGCCTCTTTACTCTCGTTTCGACGGATTTACATTCGACTTCCAATTTCCTGTTTTCCCCAAATATTTTCTGTTCACCGAGCAGAAAGTAGTTTATGCAAAGGAACAAGGTTTGTGTTAAAAATCATCTCGTTGTTGTTTGGAGAAAAATATTAACGGGAAGCTGATCCCTAAAATTACAAGAAATTGGGTTTATAATTACGCTAAAAATGGTTTTTTAACCCTTTGGACTCGATGATTTTTTGGCCAAAGAAGGATAGGTGTTTAAAGATTTTCTGTTACAAAGCTGACGATATTTTTCTGAGCAGTGAATAAGAAATCGTATGATAATTAACACGTAGAATTATTTGATTTCGATACCTCGCACACCGTTACATTATCTGAAATTTGACATATTTATGAATATCGAGTTTCGAAATTTTATATGATAACTGTAGAGCGTCTCTCGAGCGCAAAGGGTTAAATTACAATCTTCAAATTGCAACCAGAATTACGTGAAATAATGATAACTGTACAGCGTCTCTCGAGCGCAAAGGGTTAAATTACAATCTTCAAATTGCAACCAGAATTACGTGAAATATTCGAAGAGCGAATGAAACGTACTTCGTCCTTTCTGCGAACGTTCTAAATTCTTGCAAGATATTTCGGTCTTCGAAGAACAGTGGTTCAAAAGCGTGTTTTAAGGCACTGGTCGATATTCCCGCCCGTTGCAGCATCGAGCAAATACACTTTACGTTTATAGATTTTCGAGCAACGTAAGACATAAGTTCCGGCATAGCGGTTCACCTGGAACTTGTCGGATTAATTATTCACAAGTACGACACGCGTTTTCCGCACACTCCGCGGTCGCATAATCGCAATAGGACCCTTTCAAACGCGCGCACGTACATCGAGCGTTATCGGCGCCCGCATTTCCTATCTAGATCAGTCTCAGTCGAAATAGATAGCATCGCACGAAAGTTGCGGTGGCAGGCCGCTTAAAATTCAAACGATGGGCTCGGCGTTTATCATACGCCGTTTGCATTCGTTTCGCTCGATATTTCGTCGGTCGAACGACCGTTCTGCGTCGCGACGCTCCCGGAACGCTGGGTGGGCGGAATAAGGGCTGTTCGCGAAATATTCGCGAAAGGGCACTGGTCATGGACGGGTAAATTGCTCGCGGAATGCGCGAAAAATCTGTATACTCTGGTGAGAGGAATCGACTCGGTTTTCTGGTAATAATCGTTTTGTAGAAATAATAAAAAATAGGGGTAGTTGCAAGAGTGGTGTTCAATTATAGATAAATATTATTCAGTAGAAATGAGTAATCAGAGATAACAAATATTAGTGAAAAATTTAACATTCTATATTTTACTACAGTAGTATGTGATATATTATTACAGAACTATAGTTACTTGCTACACCTATGGTTCTGTAATAATATATCACCTACTCTTATAAATACTCTAGTAAATATAGTAGTAATTGCGATATTTTATAATATGAAGCGAGAACGTGAAATATTTATTTAAATATTGTTAACCCTTTGCACTCGAGAGATGATCCTCAGTCACCATTTCATAAAACTTGAAAGATCGATGTTAATTAGTATATCAAATTTAATGCAATGTAACAATGCGCAAAGTATCGAAATTAAATAATTCTGCAATTCTATTATTATACAATTCTTTATTCACTGCTCAAAAAAGTATCGTCAGTTTTCTCATAGAAAATCTTCGATTTTCTACTCTTCTCTAGCCGAAAATCGTCGAGTGCAAAGGGTTAAACATTAACGAATAATTATACGCCATCTTTATTTAAGAGGGGTTGACGGAAGAACGGTAATCAGAATACTCGACGTTCCTCGATAGCTGTAGCAAAACTTTAGAACAACTTTGGTCCCGATGCGGTGTCGGTTCTCTAAATTGATCCGAATAATTCAGCACTTACATTTGTCATAGTCCCACATCGTCGAGGAAACCGAGCACTCGTGTCTCATTATGCAATCGTGTCTAAGCTACGCGCGAAATACAATTCACCGGCAGTCACGGTTCTATGGTGTTTTCCAGCGGTAAACAAGTAGTACGTGTAGCGCACGGGAGACAGGGGTTAGAGAAACTGGGAATGTTCTTACCGGCAATTTGATCCTGGTACTTCGAATAACGCGAATCTCGCATTCTACGAACAGACCATTTCACGGAGGGATCCTCGATTTAACGAATTTCCGAGAAACGAAAACCGTCGAGCTGTTATTTCTATAATAAAATCAACCAGTGGTAAATATTCTGTTTGAAGTTCGATATTTTTCTGACTGACTGATAATCGATGAAAAGTCAAAGTACACGGGTAAACAAATTGTACCATAAAGTTATAAAGTGAGTTCGAGACATGAAATTCTTAAGCAAGTTAATCTGCAAATCCTGGAAATTCTTCACTTGGAAATTCTCAGAAGCCATGTAAATCGTTCGCGGAAAACACATTACCTTTTGTACCTGCCAATTCTACGTATCTCTTTCGTATGTTCCAATTTGAAACTCATTTGGTGTGTGCAAACTGGTCGCTCCATATAGCATTGGTACAGTAGGAACGACAGGAGAAATTTGTTCGGGTGGTATGTTTCATTGGAGTGCGCAGAGGAAGGGGATCAGGTGCGAGGAAACAGCCAGAGACTAATAGATGCGTATAGCCGTGGGATAATGTTGCAATAACGAGAAGGGTAATGACGGTGGGAACATTATGGTGTTTCGCGGCGAGAGAACTTGGCGGTGCAAGTGAAAAGGTTAATTGGAATAATTCGGATGGGAACAGGGAATCGAAATGGAATAAACAGTTCCTAATGGAATTTAATTATCGTATTGTTTTAAGTGCTGCTCGTTTTCATCCGATCGACGAGTGTGTTAATAATATTCTGAGTTCTGAATTCTGAATTCTGAGTTTTGAGTTCAGAGTTTTGAGTACTGAATCCTGAGTTCTGAATTCTGATATCTGAGTACTGAATCCTGAGTTTTGAATTCTGATTTCTGAGTTTTGAGTTCAGAGTTCAGAGTACTGAATCCTGAGTTCTGAATTCTGATACCTGAGTTTTCAATTCAGAGTTCTGAGTTCTGAATTCTGATATCTGAATTTTCGATTCAGAGTTCTGAATTCTGACATCTGAGTTTTGAATTCAGAATTCTGAGAACTGAATTTTGAGTTCTGAGTTCTGAGTCTTGAATTCTGAGTTCTGAAGTCTGAATTTTGAGTACTAAATCCTGGGTTCTGAAGTTCGTTTTGAGTTCAGAGTTCTGATTTCTGAAGTCTGAGTTTTCAGTTCACAATTTTGAGTTCTGAATTCTGGATTCTGAAATCTGAATCATGAATTCAGAGTTTTGTGTACTGTATCCTGAGTTCTGCGATCTGAGTACTGAGTTCTGAGTTATTAGTAGAAAGCTACTCGTTTTTCCTTACTAGGTATTCGTTATTAGATATTCATTCGTATATTTCATCCGACTGGAGTACAAATGTGAAAATGTATTCGTGGAGAAAATGTTACACATTGTTAAACTCGTACATTACGCGAAGCGATATAGAGACAGCTTCCGATCCGTCCATCAGATAATTTTATAAGTGGAAACTTCTTTGCGCGCGGAACAAAAAGTGTATAAAACAGAATTAACCTTATTTACCCTGGTTTTAATTATACAGAATATATCTCGCGCTGGCGACGTACAAACGTGACGCTTTAAAAAGCAAAGGATCCTCGAGAAATGAGATTATTACGCGAATAAAATATCGATAATCCGCATCTGTCCCGGTTAACGGGCTGTGCAGGGCGTTATTAACGTAATCCGATAGGAAATGCGGTTTTGACAACAAGATTTCGGTAATCATATATTCGAAAGTAAACCTCGCATGTAGTCTGTTATTTTCTGATACCACATTTTCTACCTGCCAGTGTATAATTTACGCGGAAATTCGATCCACGTGGCTAACGCGATACGCTGTTTTCCGCTCGCCAAAATTCATCAATTTAAATAAAACGAGTCAAATTTTATCGCGATGCCCGTATAAATTAATTCAGTTATTCAGCCATTCTGAGAATTTTTCCATTCGATCGATTAGCTCCTCCAAAAGAACTTTCGTACTGGAAAATGTTTCGAAATTGAAAACTTTGCTTCGAAACTGGAGGGAGAGAGAGAGAGAGAGGAAAAGAGAAGAAAGAATTCGAGACTGTAATCGAAAACCAGTAGAACGATAAACGGAAAGCTACACGGAGCCTGATGACTCTTCATTACACGCAGTAGAAGTCCCTAGGTAGCACGAAACTGTGGCCAACTACGTCAGATCGAGTGGAGTATCGACTGATACATGACGCATGTATGTAGCAGAAGCTCATCCGAAATGGTAGAAGGGCAACAGCTTAGATGGAACATAAACCGCGCTAAGCACGGCTGGATATCGTCGAATTCACTCCAACTAAGTTAGTAGCGGCGAAATCTCGTTAAACCTCGTAGGATCTCGACAAGAGCATTTCGCTCGATACGTTGAAATCTCCGCGAATATGACAATCCTGGTTACCTTTGGTCCGCTGCAATCACGCTGAATACGATTTAACTGTAACGGATTCTACGGCTGATTAGATATCGCTGCGGTTGGATTAACCGTGATCGAGGAAAGTTTGAAAATAATTAGAATAATAAGCAAACTAATATAATATAATATAACGTGATTCTATTGAATTTTATAATTTTGTTCGATTTACGTCGATAATTTTGCAATTTAGGGACCACTTTAAATTTTGGCTAGTTTCATTTTTATTTTAATTAAAATACGGTGTTAATCGAAGTCGGAATTTTATTTTAGGGAAAAGAGATTTGGTCTTACAAATCTTGCTAATCTACCATCTTCACTACCACATCCACCACTTGCCATGTAAATTATATTAAACTAGGTCTTAAGATTAAATTCGTAGATACTGCTTAAACTGTACTCTCAAAAGCTACCTAATTTTCGTCTGTCCATATAATTGAAACTTATATGTAGCCATCTGATTTAAAAAACAAGTGTGAGCGTTTCTCCAGTAATGATATAGAATCTCGAAGTATGTTATATCGGACAAGATTTGGAACAATTTCTTTTAATACATATACAGGGTGTTCCATATAAGTTGACATAACGAAAGATTCGACAGACAGTTGATTTATATCACTTACATGGTTCACCCTGTATATATGTCTTTAAAATGTAGAATTAGCTCCATGTAGTTCATAGATATAACGTGAACTGTGATGATTCGCAAGAAACAAATTTCTTCCTCGCTAATACAATGACACGTTCGAAAATGATTTCGATATTAATACCGCTACCAAAAAATGAAAATGGGAAATCGAAATGGAAACCCGCGGGAGCGTCCAAAACACGGTTCACAAAATGCAAAAAAGCTTTATAGAATTGAAGTGAGAATTTCCTTGGTATAATTCACGTTCAATTGCCACGAAAAAGAGTCACGCTCACAGGAGCGTAGGATAGCGTTTCACGCGGGCATGGAACCCCATTGTGCCCTCGTTTCGTTAGCCCCTGTGTCACGGACGAAACAATTTCTGTGTCTTGTCATCGATAGGGGTGTGGTAGTCTCCGAGCAGCAAAGTGTTCTCGTTCGGTACGTAATTTTCCAGCTTGGCATGATGCTCGTTAATGATACTTCGATCGTGGCCAACTTATTATCGGGCACCTGTATTACCTCCTCGAAGTCGGCCAGGGTTCGAAATTGTTCCTGGCTGTGAACGTTCCTCGAGGAAGCTCCGTGCGAATATTCACTCTCTTTGCCGAGCAAAAAATTTTGGAGAAACTTGGTTCAAAGGGAAATTAGATGCGGCTATCAGTGTATTTAAAAAATTTGCGAATAATTTGTGACTAGAATTTGTTTCATTTTATTTTTCAATATGGAGGCATGAATAGTGTAACTGGGGTTTAAAATTCGTCTGACACTGCTACGAATATGGTGGGATTAATTAGCTTCTTGTACTACTTGACTAATACATTAATAATACTTTCTTTGTACGTACCCCCTGGGTGACTCGCTAGTGGTAAATTTCGCTTCATTTATGGAAGCTCGTACTTCCACATACATAATTACCTACAGAATATTCCACGCGATTCGTTGAGAAGCACCTAAAAAAAGAAAAATGGTCGCAGGACCGTATAACATAGGGGTCACGCGGTTTATATATCGACTCGGTACCAATTAACATTTGGTTAGTCTCTAGCTCGTGCACGTCCCTAGCAAAATAATTTACCAACCCATTCTCATCCTTAACCCTGTTCGCTCCTCTATTATTCTCAGGGACATACAATTCGACAACATCGCGGCTCACGCCATGCATATTTCCCGCATTTTCCGCCCCTATTGAAACAACGTGACGCAAAGCAAAATATCGACGCGGTGCTCCTCGTAAAAAAGAATTCGCGAGCGGTTGCAAACTCTTTTCATCGCGAAAACGTACGAATCCGTTTAATCAGTCGCAAGGTATTCGGATAGCGAAAAACAAGGTGACAAAAATGGCGGAGTACGGGCTGGAATACGGGTTTGCAAAGGATCGACGATCGAGGGAAATATCGTGTCCGCGTTGACACGCGTCGCGCCAGGGTGCAACAAAATGCTCGTGCAAAATGTAATTTCCTGGCTGAATAAAGCCAATCATTAACGACGCCACCCTACGCTCCGACGCGTCGCGACGCCCCAGTGTCCGGACTTCCCGCCGATTCGTAGTTTCGCGCGTTCGCGATGGGAAAAGAAGCGATCGCGCGAAATTATAACCGATCCCGTTTTTGGCTCCCATGAAGCTGTTCGTTAGTCGGAAGCGGGAAATTTGATTTGCCAGAAATCGATACGCCAAGCTTCACCAATCGTTTGCCACCATTTTTTCCGAATTATAAAACTTCCTTTCGTTATTCTGAAAACATTTGTCGGGAATCTGTTATTCATCAGAGTGCAACATAAAGGCGAAGGATATATGGAATTGTATTTATGCCAACAATTTTTATGTATCTCAAAATAGGAGAATAATGAAAGAAATAATAAATTTAAGTCCAATTTGTTCCAAAATTTCTTAGCTTTTATATCACTCGAGTTTTTTATTAAATTTAATTCGGTATAATTAATTCCAAACGTGGGACTACGTTACAGTCATCGTCGTTACATAATATTTACCTTTCCTCCATTATTCAAACAAATGCACTACCCTCACGCTAGAGTAACCAGGTACCAATTTCTCCGATAAATTTTTCTCATATACTCTACAGGTCTACGATACTAGAAATTTCTCCATTTTACAGTTTTGAGCACTGGTAAAAGCTATATAAAACGGGATACGTACACACGCTAATAAATATTAAAAATGTAAATTAAAATTGCAACAACAGGCACCTAATTCGATAAGCGTAAACCCCTCCTAACAGGATTCACGTAAAATAAATTACAATTAAAATAAAAATATTAAAAATGTCTTAAACGAATTTTTTCGTTACCGAATCTCGCGCTTAAGAAATACGATATCCGGTTTATCCAAACATCGTTCAAACATCGTCTCAACGCGAGGAAAAACATCCTCGGATAAGATCGACAGCGACATATCCCACTTCAGAGGAAAATTCTCTTCTGCCACTGAGCTGCACCGTATCGAGTGAGCTCTTAGGAAACCAGCGGGTTCCTTTAAGGGATTTCCTTCTGAAAAAGCGAAACATATACCCGTGTTCGATCGACGACGCTCATGGACCCTTTATATTCTCCGTGGGCTTAGTTGCGCGACTTCCCTAGGCAAGGAATCCTCCATGGCGGATGGGGTAATTACTTCCGGCTTAGTATCGCCTCGCTCCGCCGCGTTCCTGGACACGGTCTGGGATGTAAAGCGAGCTCGGTTATTCTTTAACGGCGCGTACCGATTATTCGGCTTGTCGTAAAGATAAGGCGAGGTTAGCGTTCCTCCGGGGTGCGAGTTTCTAATGGAATTGACTTCCTTCCGCGAGCCACGGAGAGGCGCGTGATGGGGAAAAGAGGGTGCGGGTTGCGAAGTAACAGGGAACAACGACCGGTTAAATCGGTGTCCGCAGTTAAAAGTTGGCGTAACAAAAAGTATCGATCCCACCGGGCGAAATTACTGGAATAATTACCGGCTGCAAGTTGAAATTCCATTGAGCAAGTTTAATCATCTCGAGACCATTCGCGGATTTTTATTACACCGTTATTACACCGTGCGTTACGCGATAAGCTAGAATGTTCGATACTTTAGGCACAGAGGTAATTGAATGGAAGATGGATTACGCGAATAAGTTGTAAGGTTGGACGTGTAATTTTGATTTCGGATAAGCCCTCAGCGATGTTGGAGTATGCTGGATTAAAGGGTAGGTTTACATGGCGAATGTTATAAGTAACGTTACAAATGTCTTATGGTAATTTTCACGCGATTTACGCCTCGTGTGCAACGATATATCGTATGCAAATTTGCGAGAGGAACTTTTAGTTAGGTTGACTTAAGAAACGGTGGGTGATTTATTGCGACGGAATTTTAGCCTCGGTGTTGCTCGTTACACTTTGAGAAATGACCTCATTTGGTATTCGGGTCCATTTAGTATTCCAAAGATGAATATAAGTGGCTTCCGTTTGTTTGTTATGGGCTCTCGTCATTTTGGCAAGAAATTAGAGAAAATATTACTCCCGTCTCTCGACTGAATAATTAATAGCGAAGCGAAAATTGTATAATATAGACTACATATCTCGAAGTATCATCTCGAATTCCGTAATGGAAATTATACCCGGAGGAATAAAAGTAAGAAACGAGTATAATTGTATTTTATAGAATTTGATATTTATTATATCAGACGGAAATGGTCGAAGATCCGACGTGAAATATAATTATCGGAAAACGTATTTAACAATTGACTAATAATTATCGGCAACTATTTATGGATTTATTATACGGTAAAATATTGAATCACTCGTCCAAATAGTAGAATAGTTTATAATTAGTCGGACAAGTTGGCAATAGAATAGGGTTATGTTTAATTCAGCGAAACCATCTTCATATTGCGCTGTAATATTGTAATTTGATATATACTCTATGTATTGCACATACTCGAACAGTAATTCCTAACTTCCCGCCGATTCGTAGTTTCGCGCGTTCGCGATGGGAAAAGAAGCGATCGCGCGAAATTATAACCGATCCCGTTTTTGGCTCCCATGAAGCTGTTCGTTAGTCGGAAGCGGGAAATTTGATTTGCCAGAAATCGATACGCCAAGCTTCACCAATCGTTTGCCACCATTTTTTCCGAATTATAAAACTTCCTTTCGTTATTCTGAAAACATTTGTCGGGAATCTGTTATTCATCAGAGTGCAACATAAAGGCGAAGGATATATGGAATTGTATTTATGCCAACAATTTTTATGTATCTCAAAATAGGAGAATAATGAAAGAAATAATAAATTTAAGTCCAATTTGTTCCAAAATTTCTTAGCTTTTATATCACTCGAGTTTTTTATTAAATTTAATTCGGTATAATTAATTCCAAACGTGGGACTACGTTACAGTCATCGTCGTTACATAATATTTACCTTTCCTCCATTATTCAAACAAATGCACTACCCTCACGCTAGAGTAACCAGGTACCAATTTCTCCGATAAATTTTTCTCATATACTCTACAGGTCTACGATACTAGAAATTTCTCCATTTTACAGTTTTGAGCACTGGTAAAAGCTATATAAAACGGGATACGTACACACGCTAATAAATATTAAAAATGTAAATTAAAATTGCAACAACATGCACCTAATTCGATAAGCGTAAACCCCCCCTAACAGGATTCACGTAAAATAAATTACAATTAAAATAAAAATATTAAAAATGTCTTAAACGAATTTTTTCGTTACCGAATCTCGCGCTTAAGAAATACGATATCCGGTTTATCCAAACATCGTTCAAACATCGTCTCAACGCGAGGAAAAACATCCTCGGATAAGATCGACAGCGACATATCCCACTTCAGAGGAAAATTCTCTTCTGCCACTGAGCTGCACCGTATCGAGTGAGCTCTTAGGAAACCAGCGGGTTCCTTTAAGGGATTTCCTTCTGAAAAAGCGAAACATATACCCGTGTTCGATCGACGACGCTCATGGACCCTTTATATTCTCCGTGGGCTTAGTTGCGCGACTTCCCTAGGCAAGGAATCCTCCATGGCGGATGGGGTAATTACTTCCGGCTTAGTATCGCCTCGCTCCGCCGCGTTCCTGGACACGGTCTGGGATGTAAAGCGAGCTCGGTTATTCTTTAACGGCGCGTACCGATTATTCGGCTTGTCGTAAAGATAAGGCGAGGTTAGCGTTCCTCCGGGGTGCGAGTTTCTAATGGAATTGACTTCCTTCCGCGAGCCACGGAGAGGCGCGTGATGGGGAAAAGAGGGTGCGGGTTGCGAAGTAACAGGGAACAACGACCGGTTAAATCGGTGTCCGCAGTTAAAAGTTGGCGTAACAAAAAGTATCGATCCCACCGGGCGAAATTACTGGAATAATTACCGGCTGCAAGTTGAAATTCCATTGAGCAAGTTTAATCATCTCGAGACCATTCGCGGATTTTTATTACACCGTTATTACACCGTGCGTTACGCGATAAGCTAGAATGTTCGATACTTTAGGCACAGAGGTAATTGAATGGAAGATGGATTACGCGAATAAGTTGTAAGGTTGGACGTGTAATTTTGATTTCGGATAAGCCCTCAGCGATGTTGGAGTATGCTGGATTAAAGGGTAGGTTTACATGGCGAATGTTATAAGTAACGTTACAAATGTCTTATGGTAATTTTCACGCGATTTACGCCTCGTGTGCAACGATATATCGTATGCAAATTTGCGAGAGGAACTTTTAGTTAGGTTGACTTAAGAAACGGTGGGTGATTTATTGCGACGGAATTTTAGCCTCGGTGTTGCTCGTTACACTTTGAGAAATGACCTCATTTGGTATTCGGGTCCATTTAGTATTCCAAAGATGAATATAAGTGGCTTCCGTTTGTTTGTTATGGGCTCTCGTCATTTTGGCAAGAAATTAGAGAAAATATTACTCCCGTCTCTCGACTGAATAATTAATAGCGAAGCGAAAATTGTATAATATAGACTACATATCTCGAAGTATCATCTCGAATTCCGTAATGGAAATTATACCCGGAGGAATAAAAGTAAGAAACGAGTATAATTGTATTTTATAGAATTTGATATTTATTATATCAGACGGAAATGGTCGAAGATCCGACGTGAAATATAATTATCGGAAAACGTATTTAACAATTGACTAATAATTATCGGCAACTATTTATGGATTTATTATACGGTAAAATATTGAATCACTCGTCCAAATAGTAGAATAGTTTATAATTAGTCGGACAAGTTGGCAATAGAATAGGGTTATGTTTAATTCAGCGAAACCATCTTCATATTGCGCTGTAATATTGTAATTTGATATATACTCTATGTATTGCACATACTCGAACAGTAATTCCTACTGCATTGTCAGGGAAATTGCAAAATTTTTCTTCCTTCGCATGCGAGAAAATTATACATCGGAATCTCGGTTCTCCATCTCCATCAAATTTTATTGACCCGAATCGAATCTGATATAGGACTGAAATCGGATGGCATTTACCTAAATTTTCAATCGGAATAATTCGGAATATTTCACATTTCTCAACATTATACGTCGCGATGTGTCGAACGAGAACTTATGGCTGTTCCACTCGATACTTGCCATTATGATCATTATGGCAAAGGTAATGAACTTTAGCATATCGTTATCCAATTTAACGATGCTACTTATTACCAACCCGTACAATATTGTTCAAATGAAAAATCCAATTTTCAATCTTTTAAATTTCCACGTAGTTGAAACGATCTCTATTCGCGGTATTCGTTATTCACAAATCATAATCAGCTCTTCAATTTCTAGCTATTCTCTCGTTACCCTGCAGTCCTATCTCTGTCCCCGATAATCCGATGTTACCGGTATTAACATATTGCCGAAATTAGCACACCGTGTGGCAGATTTTCCATCCAATCAAGATCGCTTCAGCCGATTGCTCGGTGGCGTCGACTTTCGATCGATTTCGCGAATTTTCACGCGACATCGTGTATCGCGTGGACGATTCAAAGTCGCGGTCGCGAGGTCTAAAGGACGAATGTTAATTTAACAAGTTTCGAAGAGAGATCGTGCCGGAAGACGCTTGTCTCGGCTTCGAAGTTGCCCCGCACTTCTTCCTGTGCGAAATTCGCGACGTTCGCTCGCGCGTGTTAATTAAATCTGTAATCGACTTGGCGAGCTAATTGCGAATTACGCGCTGCAACTCTTATAACCTAATAAGCATCACTATTTCGACGGGATAATTCAGCTTCTGAAGCGGCTCGTTATTCCTGCCGGTTAATCGTATGCGCGTGGCGTTTCCACGTGAAAACGGGCGAGTTTGTAGGTTTTTCACGGCGATCCGCGAGCCGAAATCGCTCGGAAAAGAGATTAATTGGAAGCGGCGAACGTAGCAAATTGGTTGGTCCCTTTGCCGCAGTCGTTTGAATAAATGTTCGATACATTCAAATGTATTCAAATAACGTTTTCGTTCGACGTGCGCGCTTGAAAAACGGGATAAACGGTTAATTCGTCAGCGGAATTTTCCTCTTTAATTTTCCATCCATCGTGACATCGTGAAATCAGCATTTATCTCTCCTTTTTCCTCGTCGGGTCTGCTCTTCGCGTTTTAATCCTCCTCGAGGATGATGTTTCTCGACCACCGCGACCGACGAAACGGGTTTTCCAAACGGAACAAAACTTCCTTAACTCGTCGTCGGTTTCCAATTCTACCGATTCGCAAGCACGTTTGTAATTCGCCCAGACACTTTCGCGACTCTCCCGACCTACGACGTGATCCGATTCGCGAGTTGTACACCACGCAACGCGATCTCCTCGAAGAAAGAAACGCGGAAGGGAAGAAGTTGAATTCGTTGGAGGCTATTATAGACGGGTCGGTCAAAGGCGAGAAAGCGAGGAAAGTTGGCTGGCGTCTAATGAAATTGGCTGGTTGAAGACCGTGGCAGGGTTGGAAGTTCAGTTTGCCTCACGGTGAAAAGAATTCCCAGCTGTCGCACTGCGAAAGCTACCCCTTGAATTGTTTCGTAAACACTGCTCCTTCGTCTGGTCCTTTTCCTTCCGTCTCTCGTATATCCGGGACATTTTTACGAGACATTCCAGCTGGGTTTGGACGGAAGCTTGGCACTCGTCGTGTCCTGACCCTTATTTTTTTCATCGACGTGTCGCTGAACGTGGACGAATCATGAATTCCACCCCTATGGTGGAGTTACGTGTGTACGTAGACCCATTTTTGCGAACGCAAAGTAAGGGTCGGGGATTGGAGTCACGAAAATGGAATTTTCGAGGAGGTAATTAAACTTTTTAATTGTGATTCGGTTGGCGAGAATGTGTGATATTTCAGGAAGGCATGGAGTAGGTCCTGAAAAGGATTTAACAACAACCCCATGAATTACAGTGTTATTATATAATAATATTAATATTTATAAAATTAATTATTTCTAGGTGATGAATTTGATTTGATAATTCGCGGATATTGTCTATAGATAAGAGCGACAAAGGACATTAGGCTAGCGTTGGTTCTATTATCCACCGTGTAGACGGATACGCGTACTCCGA
Source organism: Eufriesea mexicana (assembly GCF_001483705.2). Lineage (NCBI taxonomy): Eukaryota > Metazoa > Arthropoda > Insecta > Hymenoptera > Apidae > Eufriesea > Eufriesea mexicana. The sequence continues at coordinate 67,545 of NW_016909996.1, forward strand.
TTATGATTAATTACGAAGGCATGTCAGAGTGGTGTGTCATCGATAGTAGGTTCGTAATGCTACGTAAAAATTTACTTAATCGAAATTAATCTTCCACTGCCATTATTCCCGTTTAATGCGAGATCATCGACTTCGAGGTGATTAAATTGTTCCCCATCGAAACGCTAATGACGCTCGTGCTTGGGTAACAGATGACTTGTCCATTACGTTGCACAATCTATTAAACAACGACGGACTCTGACTGAATCTGAACATACGATTTGCATGCGGGATTAGACGAAATAGGATTACACCGGGATTAACTCCCTGAATGCAATCTCTCCATCACGTTCGCTCGAATTAAAAGTGCCACTTCCATGGTTTGATGCACTTTGGCTTAATGTAATTGGCGAAGTCTCGAAAATTGAATAGAAGAAAGTTCAAAAGCACGGTCGATTCCTAGCTCTACTTCCTTCTCGCGGATCTTCCATACCTGTTATTTATCGACTATTTCTTTACAATTAAAAAATTGTTCTTTTTTCTCGATCATTCTACAATACCTTGCGCTAAGGTTCATTTTATTTTGCGTATTTTTAATAATTATTTTATTTATTCAAAGTATTCGTTAACCCCTTCGTCTAAAACATCGCATGAGATTCGTGGTGAGAAGATTGGACCAAATACGAATATCACGTGTGGGGGCCGTGGTTTGTGAATAAAGCCCAATGTAAACAAGACTCGTGATATATTTTCGTCTTTCTGTCTCAATTATTGACTCGTGATGTTATCGACGTTGCTGTTGACTATAGCACGCGCATATTAAATGGCAATCCAATGACCTAATCGTTCGTTTTGTTCACCGACACGCGTCAAAATCTGTACCACGGAATGAAAAATGAATAAAATTAAAAATTACACGTAAGGCTGGCAATTTGTATCCGTATAAAAATTGGAGACAACGAATCTGTCATATCGAAGTGTTTTCGTAGAACAATTTCATGGTAGATATACCAGGAAGGAATATCAAACATCGTGAAACCATGGCAGAGATCCAAAAGGAATATCGGCGAGCGTTGCAGGCGAACGTCGAAGAACGTCAAACAAGGTCGCAAATTAAGCCAATAATAGCCCACATTATCGTCCATTTCCGCGTTTATTGCTCGAAATATCGATTCGACCTCACGCGACTCGTTGCGTTTTCCAAACGTTTGCTCTGAAAATACGCGAGAACCAACAGAGTCACGCGTTACATTTTTTAACCGGAATTGCGATCGGGCCGAGCTGGAAAGGTACAAGTTGAATTGGATTCGTGGAAAGAGCTTTTAATCTACCCCAGAAATCGTTCCTCCTATCTCGTCCTCTCTCGTCGTTGTTTAGTGTTCCCTGTTGCGTGATAAATTTGTAAAACTCACTGCAGGATACACTTGGCAGGAAACGAGCTCCTGGAGCAATTATTGCTTTAGGATATCGCGAAAAGGAAGAAACGATGGGGGAACCGGAAGGGATGGGCCGGTGAAAACGCCGTTTTCATCGATGGCCTTCTCAAACTCTCGCGAAAGCAATTATCCTCGCAATCTTATTATCTCTGCTCGACACGACGACAACCTGAAATCGTGTCGCATTTTTCTTCCTCTCCCTTATACCAGCTTCTACGTGACTCGCGCGGAAAGATATAATTTATCGACATTTGTTATATTATATTTATTTTGTCATCTATAAATGGGTATCTTACAAACACGAATATCGTGATAATGAAATTTTAAATTCGTACCTTCTATTTATCGAACTTCTTCGTCTAAAAATGTTACACGCTCCTGAAACATTTCAGTGGGGAATATATAATTGACAGAGCGTGAAATTTTAAAGCAAATTGATCGAAAGTAGACTTGTAAAGTCTCCAGAAGAGCGTGGTATTAACGGAAATAATTCACCTTCTCAGAGTACCCATAAAAGTCAGGGGACAGGCCCTCGAAGTCGACAAAGATGTCTCCTCTGGCCAAACTTCGTTCCTTCTGCGGCTTCTAGCCGAACGAAAGAAATCCTTGATAGCTGTACTTGGCGAACTCAAATAGTCCGAGACTTGTATCCGTTTAACCGTGGAGTAATTAATACGTGGACCACGATAGAGGAAGAAACTTCAGCCCCGGATATTAACGAATTGCTACTCGGCCAAGGATGAAGCGCAACGGTGTCCCGATGTCTCGCGTTTCCGTCTCGGAGGTCTAAATCTCCGGTTGGTGTTTATTAACGCGTCTTAACGGTGTATGAGAGTCATTGGGGAAAGTTTTAATGAAGTTGGCCCCGTTAAGGATTGCAGAATTCGCCAAGTCAATGATAAACAAATTACATCCTGCCGTTCGTTTCGCTCCCTGTCGACGTGTTCGCTCAAAGTTTCTGGATCCCCATGGAATACTCTTTTTTATCCCGGTTAATGAAAGCCGAAGTAGAATGTTTTTTTTCCCCTCTTCGTTAGCATATTTTATAGATTGTACCGGAACTCGTTAAACTTTGTTCTACCGCCACTGGACGTTCATTCCTCGGACGAGAATTACTAACGACTGACGCACGCATCGACAGAGAAACATTTTTTCCCCGTGAAATAGGGCAAAGGAATTTTAATAGATTCATGACGACGGCTGGTTCCGCCTAGTTGTATCGTTCCGGCACGAATGTGTCCAAGGAAGCATGGAAATTGCGAAATGGCGAAGGTTTAAAAATAAACGCGGTAGACCTTAGAGTCGTTAGAATTGCACGAGTCGACACGCTGGTAGAGGATATTTTTACCTTTAATTGTCGACCATTCCGAATTCCTCCTAAGACGTCATCTCTCGCACGGGAGGTTCTCTTACTATGCATACGGGAGCCTACGAGCACCCTGAAATAGAACGCTTCCGGGTTGCGAATTTTCGACATTTATAAGCTCGAGATTATCGGATCCCGGTTTTCATTGCTCCTCGAATAACCCCGAGCAAGTCTCGTGACTTTGGTGGTACCGGAAGCCAATTCACGAAGTTAGGAATTAGTTACACGCTGGGACATGCACGTGCACGAATGGCATTTGCATTGTACGCGTGACGTATTCTCGGGTCCAATAGCCACACCCTTAGACTCGTCAAACGCGCAAGGAGACTTTCGATTTGCAAGTCCAATTGCGGGAATTTGTTCAGCAACTCGAGAATAGTAACACGAAGACTCGACGTCTCTGCAGTTTGTTCCCGAAACTTTCAGACCACTTACACGTAACGCGAATGAATTCCGGAGAAATCTGATATGACACGGTAATTTTATAAATTTCGGAGTTCATCGAGATTCTACGACTCCTTAGGGTGCTCGAGGATCTTATAGCCCCTAAAGTTCTCGAAATTCCGTGGTCTTTGAGGTTATTAAACTTCTGCGAATCCTCCATGTTCAAAGGCTTCCACGGCTGCCAGAATTTTCGGCTCTGTGACAAATCTTCTAACCCTTCCACGCGCTTAAACTTCTATAAAGCTTCGGGATTCTTGATGTCTGCTGTTTCTCCTCAGCGAGATTCTGCTGCTGAGAAATTGCTATTTTCTTTTTGCCAACGTTTGAAATTTTCTTTAGCTATCTGATTTCGAGGATCTTCGACGTGCCTTGAAATTTTTGTCTCGTCGAAAGAGTGGAAAGTTGAATTACACTCACAGACTGTTATAACTAGTCTTCGACACTCGACTACAACGACGTTCATGGAGCTTCCATTGACGACTTAATTTAAACGCAAATTGTCGTCAAGGGCTGTCGCCTTTGTTAGCCTCGGAAAATCCCAAGAAACCAATATCCACGGGGAGCGGCGACATCGTCGACGATCTCGAAGCAGTATCGATTAAGGGGTTAATTAATCGCGGTCGTGGAGCGTCGACGGGATTGCGACACGCCACAAGAAGAGCTCCAAGCACGCTCGTGGATTTCGTCTCTCGGCGTGCTTGCGAAATTGTTCAACGAATTTTACGCGTGGCGTACTCGCAAAACTCACGATCACTATAATGAGGGTGCGTTCGAAGAAGTCACTGGGAAATGAAGGACTCGCAGGTCCGCAAATTACCGTTCGCCTGTGAAATTGCTCCAAGTTAAACAATTCTTATCATCGAGTAACATTGTTGTTGAAATAGTTTGACAAGCAAATATAAACCTGTTCGAGAACCAGAAGAATTTTGAATAATTCTTTTTTCGAGTCTTTAAAGAGGGAACGTTTAATGGAACAATCGAATTACCAGAATATTGCATTAATTAATTAGTCACGTCGAATTTTTGCGATTATAATATGTTATACGTAAATTGTCAATTCGATGAAACTTTTTCGATTTTTGAGAAATGATTACGATCGAATACTGGAAATATCGACGTTAGTCGTTGACCAACTCGATATAGCGAAATTGGGCGAGTAAAATTAGGTTCATGATCTCGTCGTTGTTGAAATATGGTTCTTTTCGATTTTACATATTACGTGTTTTGTCATTTATTACGAGAAACGTACTATACACATGCAGATGGAAAAGCAACATGCATTTAAATGTACATTGTTTGAATTCCGATAAATTTCAATTCGTTCGGGGTGAAATTCATTTAATCAGCTCCCTGATGGAGAACTGCAGTTTCGCAATAATCGCAAGAATGTATTGATCCGAGCATAAACGTGTACATACGTACATATAGACGACGTTTTAACAGTAGAATTGCTCGAATAGAACTTCGAATTTTTAGTTCCTCGCCATTACGCAATGACAAATTTTCTGCATTCGGAAATGTCTTCTCGGATTCAGTCGATTTCAATTTGTTTTTGAAAAGCTCTGGAACGGTTCGGTGCCATTTTGCGTCAAAGCAAGTTGTAACGCGAACGTGAAATTTCGTGAATTTTTTATTCCGCGTCGATAGTACCTGAAGATCGAAATCGATTCATCGATGAATCGAATTAACGGAATTCTGCTTCTCGCGAAATCGTGTAACGTTTTAAAGTTCGCAGTTTGTTTTTGTCAATGCTTGACAAATTCAATCCACTTTAAAACTTTGAAAAACACCGTGATAGTCAAATTTTTTTTTTAAAAAAATGATGAATTCTTTTATGTCACCAAATATATCGCAAACTTTTTATTTTTCAACGTGAACCGACTACGAGATGCAAATATACGTGATAAAACGTTTGATAAATGATGTTACAAATCATTTTCGGTATTAAATTTACGCAGAACAAATGACCAGAATTAAATCGCTATAACTGTCATACTATACAGATATAATAACGAAAAATAATAAACAGCAATTACTCTCATAATTAAACGCAGTCGGGAGAATTTATTTATCGCGATATTGCAAATAGCGAGTTTCCAAGCTCTCGTCTAGACTATTCGAATTATTAATGGCGGCTCTCGAGCTTAAACCTCGCCTAATTGTTTCCGTGTTTCAAAATTTTGCAACACTCGTCGGTGCTCAGAACCGATTAACGATCGCGAGTACTGGCGCAGCCTATCGGGATTAATTCAACCGATAATTAAAGCCTTTTTCAGCCAGCTATTCAAATTCGTAACAATATCCATGGAACACCTCGATCTGTTCCGCAAAATTTTCGCCTCGGTTAATGACGACCATTCGACCAAGTCATCGCTCGACAGCCATAACTACCGATCGATGTTCACCAGATTCACCGTCATTGCGCTCGCGTATACCAACGAAACCGCAAGCGGAAACGCAACGGGTCGCTGTTTCATTTCGCCCGACCTCTGAAAGCACGTCTGCCATCCCTGCTATCCACCTAGACCCCGCGAATCCTCTCAACACCGAATATTTCAAGGATCCCACCAGTCGAATTCGTCAGAGTGTTACAACGTAAGTTACAAGCACCGTTGAAAATGCCTCTGAAGAGCCTTCCTCGAGCGATCTCCCGAAAGTTCTCGTTTCGTAAGCTTCGCAAACGTCAGTGACAAAGTTGCTGGTTTAATTCTGGCTAACTCGCGTGTCCCTGAAAGCGAGATGTTCGACATCGAGGAAGACAAGCACTTATGTAAGAGGATGGCTGTTCAATCGATACTTGTTTAAACAGTCCGGGAAATGGGCAATCGGTTCGGAGAGACCGTTGCAAATATTTCGTTTCCGATAGTATTTGTTCCTTCCCGTTGTTTACCTTGCCGATTTACATATTGAAAAATAAATACGAGGGGTGTTTATGAGAGCAGCGCGTGCTTGGTTAATGGAATTTTCATCGAGTTGCTTCATCGAGTTATGATATTAATTTCAAGGCCGATTTCTCCTTAGAAATTGTAAACTATGGTTAATCGATAGGTCAGACCTTCTTGTGGGAATCAACGATGTGACACAGTCTCGAGCCCCACGAGCCTCTGTTCTGTCGATCTAGACTACAAGGTCTCTATAGGGCCTTCCTAGGGTCAGTCAGTCTAGTTCCGGAACCGAGGCCGAACAGTTCAGCCACGTATATTCACTGTTTTATACCAATCATTATCATTGCGTTATGATTGCACTCTATTTAAACAACGTGCATTTTTAAATAAATCGTCTCAACGATACAAAGTGTCCTTACACTTCAATAATCAACTTCATCTTCTCATTCGAGTATCGTCGTCATTGCTAACTCCTTTTGCTGCTTTTGCGAATAAACCGCCAAACCCATCAAGATTCGTCGGTTCTCTCTAACAAAGTGTCTTTCCTCTGCTAGATGTCAGGGACCCAGCACGGAAACGTCGCTCGCAGTGCAACGATCGCGAGTTAAAGGAGCCGGGCCCAGGACGAGGGACCGCAGCGATAGCAACGATATTGCAAATGGCTGTGGGGCAGAATCGATACCGTGACGCAAAGAACCGTGAAAGTTGCCGAGGTCGAGGTGCTTTCCTCCCCATATCACCGAGCCAATCCAGCGTGTGTCGCTTCGAGATCGATGCGTGCAAAGCTGCCGCGAACTGAACGCCCCGAAGCCGTTGTTCGGGAACGAGGACGTGCCACGAGGAAAACGATGACAATTGCCCCGATCCACGCGCGCCAGTCTTTCGCTTAGAGTCCCAGCCGATTTTCACGCGTAACGACGATGAGCTTCTTGAACTCGTTGCAACAATACGTAAGCGACAGCGTCGCGAACTTCAACCTCAGCCCGAAGAGGTTCTCCTTCAGTCGCGAGGACTCGGCGTCCAGCGCCGCCGGAAGGAGTGGCTCCACCGGAAGTGTCACCGGAACGACCAACACCAACTCCACCGCACCGCAGTCCACGCCTCATGGTTACCCTAAGGTGAGTGACAGACTATTGAAATATTTTACCAGTACCCAGATTCTATGAAAAAGTCTGACAAAATTCAGATAACTGTCAAAATACTGACAAGGCGAGGGTCGAGAGAGTTGGAAATTATGGTGCTTTTATCAAGTATGGAAATGTTTCATTAGGTTGAATACATATTATTATTAATTTAGATCATTTATTGGATTTAATATTGATGTCATTCGTAATAATTATTTTCAGTTTTAATTCTATTACATTATATATGTATATAGAGGTGGAATCAGATATTATGCGATTTTCTAAATTTCTTGATGCGTGTATTTACCCATTTTTAAATTATCGGGAAGCCTACAATTTCGTAAGGTTCTTCGTTACTTTGTACCCTTCGTGGGTAATGGGGTAGATTATACGTTGATCAGTTCCATCGAGTGAGCATTGAAAACTTGTCGGGCAATTGACTTTGTACCCTTGTCAACTAATGCGTCCCCGTTTGAAAAAACGGGGACGTCGAAACTTTTTAATAAGCGCTGTGCTTTCGAATTACCGAGTCAGGTGGAAATATGGTGGAGTGTAATCGAACGAAGGGAGGTTCGCGGACAAACTTTTGCTTCTTTTCAGGCATTATTCGTATAACCCTGCTTATAGAGTACCAATCAAATGCGTATTCATAGGTGAAGGAATAATCGTCTTATTTAGAACGCGTTGTTTAATGCAAGGTGTAATTGACAGAAAGGAGTCGGCCGAATGACAAAAGGTCGTTTACGTTTCACGTGGGGAAAATGAAGCTTTTATTAACGTACCGTATAAAAATTTGTTACGACATCGGCGTCGTTATTTTCACAGATTACTATCAGCCACCTATTTCGAAGCTTATCGTGTTCCCATTCTATCTTATCTCTATGGTTAAACTTCTACCCCTGATATCTTCATAGACATCATAGCAGAATGAGCGATACACCATTCTCCCATTTACCGTCTACTTCTAGATTACTCCATAAACCGTATCAAGCCTAATCCTATTAATTCACTTCAGATTATAATCCCAAATTTAACACTCGAACTACGGACCTGCAATATGTACCAAAATTTAACGTACTCTATAAATATTAAAATCGTGCACCAGAAATAAAGAAGCGTACGTAATTACGACTCTGTTTGAATAAAAATGAATTTTAAATTTGCCGAGGGTAATTGCGCAGTTCCAGTAACTGGCAAAAATAAAATTTGAAACAAGCCATCTCGACCTCTTTGGTAATTCTAGTGTTAAGAAACGAGAATTAAAGCAACCGAAATTAAAGCAACAGGAATAACCTCAACCATAATCCTAAAAAAAAAAGAAAAAGGAATAAAAGAAAATGAATTCCATCTCGTTACAATTCTCTCCACCCCTAATCTAATTGCAAGCGAAAAATCGCCCCTCTCGCCAGCACCCCGCTGCAAGAGTAAATTTTAAATATCCATTGCATTGCAATTTCACCCCAATAATACAGCCACGCTAACCCGCGTATTAACTCGATTAACCTAACCCACGGTACCCAACTATAATACTTAAACCACCTAATTTCCACCCAGTTATCCGCAGCAGGCAAACCACACCCTCCCCGATCCCACAGACCGCGTCTTCTCCACGATCCCGCGAGGGCCAGAAAACTCTCAAAGTCCTGGCAACTCCGCCAACTCACGAACGTCCTGGCCCTCTGTTTACCCGATCCGCATCCACCGCAACGTCTCTTCCGGATCCGCCTTAATCCCGATCCAGAAGGCAGCCGGCTTCTAATTATCACGATCGCTGTTTACTGCTTCAGGTGGTGCCACCCCCGGGAGCGGCGACGAGCTCCCATGGCCGGTCGTTGTCCACGCGCAGACGAACCCTCGAGTGCACTTCCGCTCCCGGGCTGACGGTGCACCCCGCCGCCGGAAGTGCGTCGGGCAGCACGTCGCCCCGCAGGGTCGGCTCTTTTCGCAGGAGCACCGGTTCCGGTGACCGACCGCCTTTGATGTTCTGCCGCAGGAGACCCTCTTGGCCGGAAGTCGACATACAGGCCACTTCCGGGTGAGTACAACCTTTTCATCCTTATATCGAATTGATACCCAGTGCTTGGCGGTATCGTTCCGTCGATGTCTCGATGTCTCGGATTTGCGACGGATGTTTATCGCAACGGGTACCTTTGCGAAATCCCAATGGTGGATGGAAGGATTCGGTACATTTTCTCATGTCTGAGAGAGTGTGAATGGATTTCAGAGAAGGCTTCGTTTAATTTCCTGTCGCGTCGTAAATTGCAAGAAGATAGATTCGGTTTGCAGATTCGAGGGATTTATGCTCCATGGATTGATGAATATTAGGTGTCGGTAATTTTTCTCTCTCGTTGAACGGGAGTCTGGCGACGAAGAAGCTCGATCGATCTTCGTGCGTGGCAATTAATCCTTGACGAGACTAGTCCGAGAGCGGCGTGCTTCCGTTCTAAACTATACATTGATAGTTTAATCCGTTTGTCCCTAAGTTCCGCTAAGCTTTCCAATTAACCATACTAATCCTGTTTACTTAAGGTCACTTTAATTAACCGAAACCGACGACGAGTGGTATCCTAAACGCGCTGGCCAGGAATTCGAAAGCAAAGTTCAGGAATGATATTTGCCAATGCTTCGAACGCGGCGCGTAATGCCTTTGAAATTCCGAAGGTTTTAAAACTATTTCGTAACGATTGCAAAGCGGATTCGAAACGGATTCGAAACGGCCCTGAAACGACAAAATGGCGGCACAAAGGGGATGCGAAAAAATATTCGCAAATACTGCATCGCGTTGATCTTTAAGCAAATCCGTATGCACTCGTGGTGCGATATTTATTATACTATTGTTTTCTTAATGGATAATAAATGCATTTTTATCAGGGGTTTCCGCGTCACGGAACCTTCATGAATATTTCATTTGCATATTTAGATACGCGCACCGCCATCCTATTATTGCAACCATTCACTCGCGAGATATTATTTTTCTCGTCCCTTGTTTCCGTTTTTCGCCTGTGTTTTCCTTTCTTTCTTTATCGCGATTCGAGAAAGCGAATTTCTGTTTCGATGGCTGCTCGATAGGAGCAATGTTTCGGAATTACCGATTTTTAATAAACGCCGCGACCATCTATCCTCGACCACGGCAGCGTCGAATTTCGAAATTCTACGACAAATATTTTCCGTGCAAATATTTTGATTGAAACGTGGGAATAAATAAAATAAAAATTGTACGCAGTTTATGGGATTAGCGAGAAATATCGCATTGAAACGGACCTCAAAACGTTTCGTTTGTTCTTTCGTTTCTTTTTTAGAAACGGCCTTGTCACGAAGATTTATTTGCGATATTATCTTTAGCTGAAACTGTACTTCGTTATAGAATAGTTTCGTGAAAGATAAAAGTACGAAACAGTGCAATTCCTAATACGCAACGAGTTCCATCCTGGAGTATCCGAATTATCGATAATTTCACTTGGAATAAGGAAAATCGTAAAATATTTCTTATTAAAATTATTTATTTCGATTTTTGTATTTTCCGAAGATTCTACTCGAAACACGGTCAACATGGAAAGTAGCACGATAAATAACGAAACGTAATTGGCAATTAAAGTAAAGTACGAAAGTAAAGTAAACCAATCTTAGTGAAACAGGGCCGTCTGTGGTCAGGCGTGTCTCTTTACCACTGATAGACGTTATACTTCTATAGAAACTCGCATAAATCTTCGAGCTGACTGCTATCGAATAGCACTTACGACTCGTATAATTCATTTTGATTGATACTTCTCATTCGGAGTTACTTATAAAATGGCGGAGTTAGTATACGAGAGGAGATTACTATGGCACGGTTCGTAGGAGGGTATCGACGATTTAATCGAGATTTTTCTATAAAATATACGCGACTTTCATTCGATAACTACGGAGCACGAATTAATTGACACGATATATAGGAAGATAGTAAAAGGGGGACGAAATCCAATCATCGATTCCGATGATAAGTGGACAATGTGCAGGAGAGATTTTAATGAGTTCCGAGGAAGCAGATGGGGCATCTTCGAGATCGTTCCTCGAACGTCGATGAAATCGAGTTTCTAAAGAGCTACCCCTTCGTAATCGTGTGAAATCGAACGTTCAAAATCGAACCTCGATCTTACTTCCAAGTAATTTACGAATCGCACGAAGAGACGAGTTCTCGTTAAAAAAAAATATTTTAATAAGAAAGCAGCGAGTAGAAGAATTTTATAATTATTTAATCGAATATATTTAATTATTTAAAAATTGTTGGAATAAATTTTTCTTCGTTCTATCTTCTTCGTTCTTCAATAAGAGAATATTCTCACGCTTTCGCGATACTTTTTAAATAATTTTTCCCTACCACGAACTATGATTGATATCGTAATTTCGCAAGTAGGTGTTAACTAGATTGTCGGATTTTTCCGTATCGTATGGAAACGTTCCTTCTAATTTTTTTGAAATTATCGAACAGAGAAAACTTCGTAATTACTCTAATTATAACTCGCTTTTCTAGATACACGACGTATGTACGTAAGTCAGGAAGTTCTTAAATTGCGTAAACAGAGTTACTAGGCTATTTAAACAATTTCTGCTCGATAAACTTCAAGCGATTAGAGCATAGTCGAAGGTAACTGGGTTAGTTTCGAGAGCCCCAAGCTTGGGTTTACTCGATATAATTCGCCATCACGAGATCATAATCCATGAATTCAAAGCACACTGATGCCCGATTTAATTCCAAGACATCGGAATCAAAGTATATGGAATTTCAAAATGTCGCTTCCTCAGCTGCAGCCGCAGTATCGAATTTTATCGCGATTAAATCGATTATGACGTGGAATTTCCGAAATTTCGCCTTTTAGAAATGTCTCGATAACAAAATTGCGGTAATAATCATTCAAAGATCGATAAATAACATAGTAATTGATTAAAATATCACTAATCAAGCTGAATTTTTAATTAATTAAACTTTAAAGAACATTCTTTTCGAAGATTTAAAATAAGATTAAAAATAAACAGAGGATATCTAGAATAAAGCGAAGGTGCAGGAAGCATTATTCCAGAATTTAAACCCTTACTGAAGAAAAGGGATCACCATTAATTCCTTAAGTAAACGCAAATTACCAAGTCCTGTGACTTACGAGTTCCCCTCACGTGACGATTAATCGCAAATAAAACGCGAAACATATCCAAGATCCTTATCGCGCATTTTCACTTCTGTGCTCGCACAACCTAATCCAAACCTCGCGACAGTCAATCTGAATTTACCTCTTGGGTCTGTTTTACCTCCCTTGATCCTCTACAATCGAATCGGAAAAATTTGTTTCGTAACTCGTCCGCATTAGATATATATTTTGGCAATGTATTGTAGAGACACGGTGGTTGTTAAATAATATAGTCTCTATTTATTGACGATAAAATATAATAATACAATGTGGGGTGACGGTAAAGACTACGAATATAGATATATATCAACTAAACTCTTACAATTACAACTAACGACACGATTATAACTAACAACACAATTATAACTAACAACACGATTACAACTAACAACACAATTACAACTCACTGACCCAGCTTAACTATCTCTCAAGCACTGTCTCTCAAGAAGAAGGGACCCCTAACCATTTCTGCCTTCCTTATATATTCCCTAAAAAGCCTCCCCCAACACGACCAAATATGGTCATGCTAAGGGCCTGACGCATCGCCCGGGTTTTTCCGAATGACCTGGCCCTCGAACCCTCGGCGACTTCCCAAACCAAAGTCACCTACACACGAGGTGGGCATTCTGCGATACTACAGTATTTATAATTAAACTTAAACAATATTGATTATTTTCGTGGACCTTTAAACCCCGGAAAATTTAAAATACCGTGTCATACACTCGGATGATGCGTCAAACAGACCATTAATTCCCAAGAATAGCTAAAAGTCACGTCCACCCACGCAAACCCTGTTTACCCGAAAAATTCCAGCATCGAATCGCCAAGGATCGAACAGGTCTTCCGTGACAAGGATCTAAAGGAAACCTGCCAATTATTCTTCTCCAGCGGAACTTCCGAGTTATCCGTCCCTATCCACCCTAAGAAACTGAAACTTCACTTCAGAGATCTTGTTTATTTCTTAATGAAATCGAAGTGGAAATTGGAAGGTAGTCGACTAGATAGGCAAAATGATTGTCCGAGAGACGCGAGACGTCGTTTCCTTCGTTTGTAGCTTTGTTTTCTCGTTAGTCAAGATTTCCTAGCCCTTCCGACCCTTCGTCTTTACCGTTTGGACATCGACGTCGTCATTGGACTTTGATTTATCTGCGTTGTTCGCGACTCCATCGACAACAGCGTCGCCGTCGATGGCTTCCGGTGGATTTCGAAAGAAACATCGAGAGCCTGCTCACGATTCCAATTTATTCCGCCGATACCGGCTTCGTCGTCGCCTATCAGACGGCATCAAAGCAGCCTCGAGATGGCATCGACGGTAAATACCTGTTACGCCTATCCTCTCTCTTTTTCTCCTCCCTTTCCTATCTCTTCTCTCTCTCGCTGTTACTCTCTACAATGCGAGTTTTCTTCTCGTCGAGAGTCGCTTGGGACTTCGATGAGCCGTGAAAAGTCACGAAAAGTTGCGAGTACGACTTTGATCAGAGCGGGTGAAGGGGTTTGGAAAGGAAACTCGTTAATTTCTCCAGTTCGCTCGAGGTTGTGCGATCGTTGTCGGGTTTCCCGGAGAATAGGGGAGACGGAGTTTCTTCTAGATGTAAGGTCTAATTGAAAGAGATCCTTATTGTACGGAATGGCTGATTTGTCGTTCCCTGCATTCAGCTTACGTTATTTTCTCCCCTTTCTCCCCGAGTGCGTCGAATAAGAACGTTTCCTCTTCGAAGAATACTTTTATTTAAAATAGTCTTATGCTTTTTACCGTGTCACACAAATATTGGAGTATTTTACGCGTATATTCGATACCTCTGCGATAAATTCAGCGCCAATTTCGTTGAAATAATCTGTTCATCCAGGTAGAATAATTGGCATATCTTTTCAATCTCACGGAGGGTGAAGAAATCTCCAATATCATTTCCGAAGCTCGGTACTGATAAGATTAAGACATCACGAGTGACATAAAAATTGTTTCCAATTATTCAACCGATTATACAAAAATTTGCCTTTGTTCGAGCTTAGCGAATTCGCGAAATTTCACTCTTGACACCATCTTGGCTGCTCAGCTCGACAGAGATTTTGTTGCACGAAGGAACAAGAACAAACGATTCTACTTACCGAGCAAACTCCTCGAGAGTGTCGTGAGCATGAAATTATTTGGCTACTGTTCACGGACAGCTACGTGTCGCGAATTCTTGCGTGACACACGACACATTGTGACGGTCATATACGGTTCGATTAGACCCCGGCGAAAGTGGCTGCCAATTCGGGCCACCAGCCCCTCGATTCGCAGACGACTTCGGGATTCCTCTCTGTCCCGTGGGATAAACTCGAAGGGTTCTTCGCTTACAAGCAGAACGCCGTAAACGCGGAGGACATGCTTCTTGTCAGCTTATTCCCTTTTACGATCGCGTCTCGAACCACAATGACGAGCCGAAACTTTTTCATGGCATACCGTGTGCCAGCTTTTCTCCGAAGCGAAACACGCTTTCATGCGAGCTTATGAAATGTGCTTCTATTCAGCAGTTGGACTTCTTCTATTCGGTAATTTCCGTTATTGTAATCTCGTGACTTTCCACGCGAGGCTTTCTAAGGTACGAGTTACTCGATACTTTGACTGCAACTAGGAGGTTACAATGCAAATCTGTAATTGTGGAACAGTGCCATTTTTAATTTGCAATATCGTTCAAAATTTTGTAATCCACTGTATTCGTTTTATTCGAATCGTTCTGATGAATTGCAATATTATGTTCAGTGATGACTAGCATAGCTCTACTGAGGATACAAATATTAACTCTTTGCACTCGACGACTTTTTCGTTACAGAAAAATAGTAATTCGAAGACTTTCTGTCATAGAGTCGACGAAATTTTTAAAATGGTAAATAAGAAATCATATGCAAATTAAGACGTAGAATTATTTTTCTTCGACATTCGACACATCGTTAGGTAATTTTATATTTGATATATTAATTAACGTCGATCTTTAGAATTTGTTTAAATAGTGACTGAGAGTCACCTCTCGAGTGCAAAGGGTTAATCCCCTGTGTCCATCGTGATAGTCAACGTATTTGCCATTTAATGAGGTGTACAGATCTCTTACTCCTCAGATTATTAAACAAAACCATAGGTATCTCGTATAAATCAAAATCACCCTGCGCTTTCAAAAATAGCGCCAGTCCTTGCTCGAAGCCCAAGACTGTCACAAGACCTTAATTACACCTATCATTTGCAGCTTTCCAAGTCGCAAAAAGTCCAGGCTCGAATCCCCAGCGAATCTCGATTCACCGAATCGATATCGCCAGAGTACCTCGAAACGCTCTCGGTATCCCGCGTTGAACCGCAAGAGTAATGCGTTTACTTTGTCTTCGTGAATTAGCTCGACTCCCAGAGCGTTAGCTCCGTGTTCGGGCATCGAGATCGGACGTAAGGATTTCTCTCGTTACTTATCCTTAATGGAGAACGCAGCGTCGACCACGGAAGTACAGCGCAGAGTGCGTCGGAGTGATCGTAAAAGGCGATCCGGGGTCGGGCAAATAGCATTAAGCTCGGCAGGTGCGGTCTAATAAAACCTCTGTGACGACGACGATCGACGTGGACACAGGTGTAATGATCGATGATGGACGCGACTTGCCATTGGCCGCGCTATTTTTACCCCTCGTCCCGGGAGAAAGCGTTTCAGATGATTGCAGCGCGGCAATTTGAACGAACTCGCCCTGTGGGGTGGACGGAAGGGGTGGAGGACTGCGTGGGAACAGCGTTGGACTTTGGAGGGTGGAACAGTGGACGTTTTAATAATGGAAACGGAGAAATTGATTAGGGTATCGCGGAGGAACCAGTTTCCCTTTTGCGATGGAGATAAGAATGGAAAGGTAAATCTAGAAGAGTGAAAGTAAACATAGAACGTTTAATTTATTGAAATATGTAAAATTTTAATTTGGAAATTTTGTCGTTCACAATTGTCTCCTTGATTCTGAATTTTCCTCTTAATCGACGGCAATAAATTATGGCAAAATATATGTTTCTTGTAATTACTTATTTATATTAAAGAAATTTAATTAGGAAATTTTCGAAATTTGGTATAAAATAGTTACACGAATTACGTCTGTCAATTGAGGCTCCTGAATCATCGATTTAGGATCATCGATTTGGAAAAATTTGATCGCAAACCGGTAAACTTAGGAGTGCTGAGGGAGCCAATCGATCGTTCCCTGTCAGAAAATGCGACGCGATTTCGACTAACTTACACCTAAGCTCCACTAGCGTATTTCGACGATACACTGAACGGAAAACACTCTACTTGAGATGAAATTGAAGAAGTTCGAACGTCCAAAGAGGATGGATACTCCAATCACGAGATTGCCCGAAGAGTCGAAAGAATTCCACATTTACGGTAACACCGACTGTCTTCTACGATGCTCTTAAATTATTTAATATCCATTATAAACCCCGAACGGTGATCCCACGCGTCTATTTTGAAAAGTACACGGAGATAAAGCAAAAGCTTTTACGATATTTCCATTACCCCGGTACCTTTCGTTCGCCTAAACCTACGATCCTTCGAGGTTGCCTTTCGCAGGCTAACCTCTGCTTCGAATGCTGCTGAGACGAAAGTGTATGGATGAAAGACAGCGAGTGGAAGTAAGTTTCGCGTATGGAAAGGAGCAACAGTTATGTTACTTCCACTTCGTGAATAAGTGCAGCGAGTGTGCTTTGAAACGGCACGGTTTGGCATTCGCGAGAGATTCCATCGCTGAATTCTTCTCTGCGGCGCTCCTTTCCGCTCTAAACTTCACACGAAAGAGAACTTATCCGATGGAATCGCCGCCAGGGGACCAAGTTATCCGTGGCAGGTGATAAAGCAAAGAGAGTGCATCAAATAGGTCTCCCATAGAAAGAAACGACTGCAGTGCAACTCATCGTTCTCGTATACTTCGATTTGCCTTGTGTAATAACCTTTTAATAGTCTCCCTCGAAATAGAAACGAAAATTCACGATATTCGAATCGTGATCTCTGTTTTGCAAACATTCCACGAGTTATTGCACTCTTGAAAGAAGAAATTCGTTTTAATCGCACCATTTTTACCGAATAAAGAATAAATTTTCTATCGAATACTCGAATTTCCTATGCTAAATCTCCCTAAGCTAAGTCTGACTCATAATAGAAAGTTGATAGAAATGAATTACCTTTGTTCGTCGTAGAAAATAACGATATAGCCTCAGTTATTCGTCGCTGAAGTATCTCTGATGATACACAATCAGGGAACGAGTAAAGGAGCCCGGGAGAATGAAAGAAACAAAGGAGAATAGTAGAAAGGGGACTCTGGTTAGCATAAAGAAGGGGACCAAAGGGGGACATAGACGGTCCGAATATATCCGTTCGGCGTCGAAACGAATTTGAAGCAATGGCACCCTCGAGGACGCAACGACGCCACGCGAGGCGACATTTCTCGAGGCGAACGGCACCAAGGCAACGAACCGAGGGATGAAAACGAAAGGAAGTGAAGCGGATCGTGTCTGGACGTAATTTCTCGCTTAAACGACGGAACGTGTTCGGTTGCTCGTTGGGAATCCGCGCTGGGAAGCTCGTTTCACGCGCCGAAACGTCTACTGCTCTTGCTTCCACGCCAAGAACTAGTTATGTCACCAGCGTCATCCCGCGAACACGTAATCTTGAATTATCTCTTACATAAGATTCGTCGAAGTCTTAATATTTTGAACGAAACTATCCGTTCTTAAATTCGAGATTGAAAACAGGAAAGAATGCTGCATCTTCGATGATATAAATAAATCTCGCATATTGGGAATTTTCAACTGGAATTATCTAATAACACTATTATTATTAATTTAATAATAGGTATACCGAGATAATAAATTAACAGTCTTATATATTATTATAGTTCACTCACTGTAATACTCTATTATCCCTGACTCGCGAGTCATTCCTTTCATTACGATCACCGAATATTCTTATCACGAGCATACACGCTCGTACCTTACCATATCTTAATCGAACGATATATAAAAATAAATAATTTCGTTTCTACGTGTTTATTTATGTTAGAAAACGACGGTACATCTTCGATAGTACTCACCTGATGTTCCTCGATATATTTGTAGTCACTTGGTTCACTTTATACACTTCACACGCAAGTTTTATTACACAAATGAAATACTAAACGAAGAGCGTAGGAAACTGGAATGAAATACTAAGCGAAAAGCTTAGGAAACTGGAATGAAGTACTAAACGAAGAGCGTAGGAAAGTGTGGTCGAGAACGGTCGACCGAATGGTTGACTCGGTCACTCGTTCGCCTAGGCACCCCGGACCTATCCTTATTTTCTTATTTTTCGGCTCTGACGACGCACTTCGTTCTGCCCCGCCTATAACACAGGCAGAATATAAACATAGACAGCCAATGAACAAAGATACTGTCGAAGTCACGGTCTACATAGTATTATTGTTGTCACTTCACTGTCATTCGCTTATGATTATTATTACTAACACACCGCAATGATACGCACAAATTTGCTGTTACTATAGGAGTAAAGTAAAGCAGTGAAATTTTGTCGTCGTTGGTATGTTTCGCGGAAATAAATTCTGAAAATGTCTGACACAGAAATTCGCTATAACGCGAATAGTACATTCACCAAAGCTACCTGGAATACGTAAGACCCCTGTGAAAGGAAGAAACCACGCTTGGACAAATTGGAAGTGTAACCGACGCCATTAGGCTTGCACGAGGATTCGGCTGGAGTTCGTTGTTGCAAAACGAGAAAATAATGGTTGATACTGAAAAGGACGAATTATGCGAGCTAGTTAATTCTAGAACGACACGGAGCTTGACGAGAATTCTCGTTTCCCGATGGTTTGCCGAGCATTGTCTTTCGGGCCAGAGAAATTTGAGAGGATCTGAGGGATTTTAATTATATGCAGGTAATTTCTCTCTTACGAGATAATAAGAACTCCTTCTTTGATGAAAGCCAGGATTATTCCTGGTCCCTCCATTAATTGGAAAAATAACAAATTTCATCGTTGGATCGTTACTAAAAAGGAGAACCCTTTTGTTCTTTGTAACGAGGAAATTAATTCGAGACAGGGAAACGAGCGGGAAATCAAATAATTTTTTAAATAAATAGTCGAAGGTGGTTATAGAGTTTTTGAATGCAGAAAAATATGCGGATAAAAATTAAAATAGTTGCTTTCGATACCTTCGAGGATAATCAAAAATATCCGAGTGCAAGAATTCGATAATAAAGAATGTGGAGCCGTTGAGAGACGTCTGAAGAATCTTTGGAAGAAAGTGAAATAAAAAGGAGGGAACGAGGCAACGTCGATAACGCGAAAATACCTCGCATGGTTCCGTTTGCGGAATTTAAGAGCGAAAAATAATTATTGCAACGCTGCCGTCCTGATGAATTATAAACTTGGACCCTTGCAGCATCGAATAACCGTAAGAGCAGTCTCGTGTTCCTTTAAAAAGTAGTTTCTATTTAAATATTTAATCGTCAGACCACGAGCAACCCACGAGTCGTCGTAACGAGAAAGTTGTAAAATCACACGCACGAATAAAACATTAAACGCATCCGGTATACCTCGCGCGAATTTTATATTAACGAATTTTTCGTACCGGCGAGCTAACAAGCCCCCCCATCATCGCGAGAATTTCTTTCTCGCAAAAATCCCCGTCCCGTGATAAAAGGGAACATTCCATTTCCGAAATTGTATGTCTGAAAGTACGAAGTATCGATTTTAATTTAAAAAATTGAAATTTCGCGAAAGCTGCATCGCCGTGAAATTTCGCGGCGAATGTGTTTGAAAAGCGCGGAGTACGGGAGCGGAAAACATTTTGAAAGCCTCGAAGTCGAGCCTGCGAAAGCTTCGATTCGATTATCGAACGCGTTGGTTACACGTTAAATACCAAGAGGTTCGAATAATGGTGAAATTCGTCGGTCTAACCACGTCCCGTCGTTCCGGCTGCGTTTTTTCCGCGCAGAGGATTTGCTGACGACGATACACGGTCCTCGAGGCTGGTTGCCTGACTCGTCCCTGGGGATGCAAGAGAAATGCCATGTGCCAGAGGGAAATTCTTTCACCGTTGACTTCCATTCGACAACAGAAGCTTCGGAAACGAATCTTCGTTGTGTGCGAAATTTTTAATGTCGGTTCTGCTACGTGGTCCGCATTTCGTCGATACGTCGATGCATTTAAATAATTCATTCGTATTCCTTTTGATTCGTTGTCGGGACAGACAAGAAGTCGTAGTAAATCGCCTTGAGAGCTTTCTAGTTCACCGCACACTTCTCGATGGCGCATAAACGTCAACGACGATCTCAATGATCCTGCGTGACGTCTTTCGACACACTTGCGTAATTTATGTCACCTTCGAGTGATCTTTGGTATCAATGACGCGACTTCCACGACTATTCGTGACTTTTAGTTACCCTGGGACGTATGACACGTCCTCGATGATCTTTCATGGCGTTGAAACGAATTCGAGGAAGAATTCTTGACCTCGATGATATTCCGCGACCTCCTGTCATCTTCGCGTGACCTTAAGTACGAATTTTTCGACCTCGATGACCTCCTTTGACCTTCGAATGACTTTAACTTCTAATGTCGTATCCTGGATTGCCTCTAAACAATATCTTTATACTGTAGAGACATGGGTGGTGGTTAGATATAAGGACTATTTATTAGTAATGAGAATAATAATACAATATGTGGTGACGATTAAGACTATGAATATCGATAGATCAACTACAACTACAACTTAACAACACAATTAGAACTCGACTGTTTCAACTAAAATACAACTCTCTTCTGATCACTCTTCCCAAGCACTCTTCCTGAAAACTCAACACAAGAACTGTCCGCTAACCATTTTTGCCTTCTTTTATATATTCCCCAAAAGCCCTCAATAATGACCAAATATGATCATGCTAAGGGCCTGACACATCGTCGGGGTTTTTCCGACTGACCTGGCCCTCGAACCCTCGGCGACCTTCCAAACTAAAGTCACCTATACACGAGGTGGTAATCCTGCGATACTACAATACGTTACAATTTTTATAACCTAATGAAAATTTATTTTCCTTTTCCCTCTTCTTGGAGCTTCAATTGTGAGTGGCACATAATTCACTCTCACGTTTCTGCTTTCATTTAGCCGCTAATTAATGTAGGTACGCACTGTGCTGGAATTATCGAGTATAAAACCAGGTTACCTATCCCATTACACATTATGTGCCCTATTTATCGAGCAAGAACGAAATGCCGCGGGTAAAATCCCGAGTACACGGTACGGAGATTATTCGGTACCAAGATACCAAGGTATTTCGGTAATAAAAGTTGGAAGTGGTAGTAATACGGTCGTCAGTCGTAAAGAGACACTCGATTACCGAATAAGTCTGTAAAAATACGCGTGAGATCAAAGCCATCGATATGGGAGGTTATTTCTTTGGTATAAAAGGAATATGGAGACTGGTAGAATATTTATCAAAATTTCGATATTCGCGAAATCGCAGTTTTAATATTATTCCAGCAGCCTGTTTCCCTTTAAACTTTAAACGATTCTTTTCTCGGCCTTCATTTGCGACTTAATTAAATTTAGAAAGTCGGCTCGGCAACTTCGTAACTCTGTCATAAATTTTATGCCTCTTACTGGGACTGATTAAGAGCAATCCGACGGGTTTAATAAGGAATGAAAGAAATATCGAATTAAACGAGTTTCGATTTAATAACTTTTAATGAAATTTCTGAAAAATTCATTCATCATTAAAATATCAACGTTATTAACATTCGATCATCTCTTTTATCCTTATAAATATCGTACGCGAGATTCTTCATCGATTGCCAATACTGGAAGCAGGAAAAGGAAAAATAATCGAAGTATGCCAGGCAATTGAAACTTAATTTCAAATTTCGCGATAAATTGGTACCAAAATTGGCGCTGGAAATAAGATGTCTCGTTTGCGGATTTCGCAGGTCGTACGTGTGTTTGGAAAAGATCGAGCAACACCGTTCATCACGATAGAACATTTACCATTGGTGAACTGTTCTCCGAGACAACAGACCGCGTAAATACATGGTCTATGATTAATGAGTTCGTCGATGCGCTTTGTTAATCGTTCTCTAAATATGCCTCGACGGTCGCCTGTTATATGTCGACATTAACTAATAGCCCGACAGATCCCAGCGGAAGTCGCCGATAATATTTCACTGGTACTCCACTTACATTACATGTTCGACATGGAGCAAAGCACAGCGAAGGTCGAGTGTCGACCAAAGGGAATCACCGGTCCTTTGACACTCGATGCAAGATAATTATCGATGTCACAAGAAATTCCATTCGCCACGAATGAATTGTTACGTTCGTCACGGCATTTCCATGGGGAATTTATTATCACGACGAATAGTACTTTCATCGGAATCGTCGGACAAATTAAGGTAATGGGAGGTTTACTTTATTTCTCGTATTTCTACTTTATGCATCGATCTGCTACGTTCCAACATGATTTCCCGTTGTGGATTGTTTCTCGCGTATCGGTTTATCAATAAAGTAGATCAAATTTTATTATCTTACTTCACCACATTGTATTTTTATTTTTATATAATAATTTATAATTAAAATTTATCTCATAATTTGATCACTGTCTTCAGCAAAAGCCAACACTCTTCCTGTGGTTGTACACGACGATATTATATTGTTTCATTTATTTAAACGAAACGTTCAACTGTATTTCCAGTTGATAAAATTAGTTCGAAAATATCAGTTCTCGAATAAATCGTCGACCAAGCGTTGCTCCAACTCGAATTTCCAAATATTATTCGCTAGGAAATAAACAATCGCGTTCGTTTACGCACAGGAGCACGGCATTCGATTGAACGGAAAATAGAAATTCATCAAACAAAGGATGATAATACACCTCGCTGCAGAACAGACTGTTTTTCAACCCACGATTCTTTAAAATTCTTTCAAAGCTGAAACCACTCGCGCCGATTGCACGAATGCATCTTCGTACAGCGATGCAGAAATTTTTGCTGCTTCTAACGACGAGTATAATCGACTTTTATAGAGAGAATCCATTCCGCCGGTCTATTCGCCGGCTTTTTGCGAGGAACCCCATCGGCCAGGTCTCGCTATCATCCTATCTTCGCAGTCGGAGCTTGGCGAGTGGCCAAGGCAATATCGGTTCCCTGCTAATTTGCAATTAAGGCCACGACGTGTTGCGAATTCTGCCACGATGTACGAGCACGATTCGGCGCCGTCTATTCGACCTCTTCCGGACAGTAATACGTGTCGTAACTCTATTATATCATTTGCCACGGAAAAAATCCGTCTCTGGCTAGCATAACCCGACTCTCTGCACGTCCCTTCTCTTATGACTTCCGCTATGCTAATTTAGATAGCGATAATTCCTTTCCTCGCTTCGTGTCATCGTTTCCCTTTTTCCCTTTCGTGGATTAGGATACAATCCCATTCGTTACGTGACATCTCGATTATGAGATTTCAGGGAATTGCATGGACACTGTGAATTCGGTTTTAGCGAAGTATTATGCAATATGCGATGGAAAGAGATTTTTTTCCTATTTTACGTTGCATTCGTTTGCGTTACGACGAAATAAAACTGTTTCTGAGAATTAATACAGATATACTCGCGAAAAGAATTTATTTAATTGCAAATTGGCTGTTTTGATTCTTCAAGTAATTCCGCTGTTAATAATCTCAAACATACCTCAGGTTTTTGAATTCTATTGAAATAATTAACAGCCCAAGTACATCTTCGTTTCTATAGATTCTCGATTCGGTCGAAAAATTCACAGGCAATTGCAACTCTTCAGTTTGGTTAGAATTTACACAAAAACGTGAAGAGCTGCGAGAGGAACTTAAAAGCACGGCCACTTTATCCTCCGTCGGTGTCGATTTTCATCGGGGGCTCGTTACGGTCGAAGCTTCTCAAACAATTTCAACGGGATCGAGAGAAGTCGAAGTCGATGGCTGATAAAAATTTATGAGCAAACACGGGATTACCTTGTCGACGTTGCCTCCAGCCACGGCGGCAAGTGCCATCCAGCAATTACACGAGCCGAGAACCGTAAATCGGCACCGGGAAAATGAAGACGAATGCCAGTCGAACGTGGCCTCGTGACACCGCGATTTCTCATGGTTTATTTCGCGACGCCATTTGCATTCTAACGACCTGTCCACAAAATCCGAGTCCTCGACGCGACAGATTTCGAATTTCCAAGTCAATTTTCGAACTTGATCGAAGAACGAGATCGATCGAGAAATTGAATCGCCATTTTGAATTATTTTTTCACGAGGTAATAAATATTCTTGGGAGAGGAATTTTCCTTTTCCATAAGTTTTTCCAGCGACAATAAAGGGATTTCTATTTTGTACAAATATTTTCTTCGCTTTTTCTTCGAAATAAAGAATTTCTTTATATTTCTTTTTTCTTTTCTTATTTTTTTGTGCTATTTATTAGAATATTAAGTTGACGTCGTACAGATGCGATTTCTGGCTTCCAGAACGAGATAAGTTAATGGCTTTCATGGTGTAAAGTTTACGTCACTTTTCACACGAATAAATGGTAAACGTGTAATGAATTCGAGATCGAGTTCACTGAATTTCAGATATTATTACGTTACTCGTCATGTGATTACATACACATCGGTGGTGAAATTCTAATCCCAATTTCAATCTTCGTGCGTGTGCCACGAAATCGTGCAATAAATTTTCGACACGAGACGTTGTTTCTTCAAAGAAAAGCGACCGCATGCATGGAAAATTATATCCAGGACTTGCGAAAATATCATCCTAATACCAATGACGAATGGCACTTTTTCGTGTACAAGATACAGTATAAACCCAATCTCGATACTTTTTATTGAGTGTTTATTCCAAAAAAAAAAAAAAAAAACGAGTGAACGAATATTTTCAAATATAAAATAATAATGCACATGCACAATAACGACAACAAAAATAGTGCTTTAATTCTGTAATAAAATAAACGTACTCGAACGTGCATTGCTCGAATATTTATTATATATATACGTATTTTTATTTCACCATTTGATTTCGCTTTGAAAAACGAGACTCCTGTACAGGTTTGTAATATTACTGAAAAATCAGCAACGGCGAGCATGAAAAAGCTGGAATCGTTAGGGAAAAAGGAAAATTATTTGCAGTACACGCGTTCACTAATTGCTGCTGCCGAACGAAAAAATTTAATGGCGGCGAAAAAATAAAATGTTAAATGTTACACTTTATCGGTGTTCACACGATAGTATGGAAGTTAGTTATCGAGTTTAATTGTGCGTGAAACGAGCACAGGCTTCAACGACAACGTTCGTGCACTAATTATTACAAAATTTTTACATATCAAATTCATAGAGATATATATCTTTTTTAAATTTTGTTTCTTCGTTAAGAATTCGGTGGAATTTCATTTAAAATCGTAATGAAAAATTCGTTACTTCAGCAAAACAAATATTTTCTAGAGAGGTATTTTTTATTTATAAAAATTCCGCTATTATTTCAATAAAAATATACACAGTCAAATATTAATCTATTGTACGCGTTTCGTGTACTCGTACACCGAACCCTATTATATTTTTTCTAAAGAAAAGGAAGAAACGAAGAAACTGTCAAAAATTTTTGCGAATATCGTTGTTTCAAAAATTCCTCTCAAGTTTTGGCAAATATACGGAAGCTGAATTAATTCAGGAATGAGCGTGTGTGTGT
The DNA here is from genome assembly GCF_001483705.2 of Eufriesea mexicana. Lineage (NCBI taxonomy): Eukaryota > Metazoa > Arthropoda > Insecta > Hymenoptera > Apidae > Eufriesea > Eufriesea mexicana. The sequence continues at coordinate 93,670 of NW_016909996.1, forward strand.
GTGTGTGTCGCGTGGAGGTAGAGTTTTGAAAGAACTCTGGAGCGGAAACAGGAACTTCCCTGCGGAATCCGAGATTATCACGATGAATGTGGAAGTTCTTCGTTGACTCTGTGCATAAAAATATCGAAAAGGAAGAGAGGAATCGCGAAAACGCAACGAGAGAGCAAACGTCGTCGACAAAGAATGAATATTATAATTAATCCTCGTGCGCTATGCAAAGAGAAAACTGCAATTGAACCAGCAGCGCCAAATGGAGAACATAAACTTTTTACTACGCCTTTCTCACCGTTATGGCAAAATAGTTTTTCCATTATTTCACGAGATTCGGGATAATGTATGTATTTTCGCCTAGGATTAAGCCCCGTACGTTCGTCCTAATTATTTCGACGCGAGAACCAGCTTTTAATTATTTAGGTAACGAGGAACATTTCATTCGGTTCCCGTTTGCTGTAATTAACTTAAAAGTTCGCTTTCGAAAGAAGAATCACGCGTCAACGTTATTTGCGACGTTGAAGTATAGAGTAACAGCGAGTGTGCTACATGTAACTTGCAAATATTAATAATTCTGCAAACGTGTACGAGAAAATCGTGTTTTAAAAATCGGCCTCATATTCTGGTTCACGAAATTTGTTATATTTCGCGTTTATATTATTAACAATAACTGAGCCATTCATGGATCAAGAGGCATTTAATTAACGTTTGATATTTCACATTTCAAATGAATTTATATTTTTTATTTCGTATAATCAATCGATGGAATTAAGTCATTTACGGTATAAATTGTATAACTCGGTGTCTGACGACGTCAATTAGCCAACACGTCGCAATATGGTGTTCAAGAGTACAGAAGGGTTCAAGAGAGGAACATAGATTTGATTCTTCCCTGTCAGAGATCAACTTAAAACCACGGTAACGAAAAACGAAGAGGGGACATTAATTGATTTACTGCCCCCATCGGTAACAATTTTCAATAAAATCAATACCCCCGTGTCTCAGGGCTAGTTCCACCTACGCAAACTACCCTCTATTACCGCGTTCGATTAACCGCGTTAACTCGCGTTCGTACTCCTAATCCATATTCACGCTTTACACAACAGCACTCTGCCACTGTTTGTTCTTCTCGAAACAATAGCGCCTTGTCGAGCTTACACCCGCTCGGAAACAGTTCTTGGAACGCAAGGGCGAGAGTCGAGCGTTTAAATATCGCGAAGAACATGAAGGGCCCCTCGTGGCCGGGTTCTCCGTACTGAAAGCGTTTCCACGAACTCGAGATGTTGCTCGGGTCGAAGGGGTGTTGGATGGAAAGCTCTCGGCGCCGTTGTTGACACGCTCGCGGGTGATTAGCGAGGAAAAGCACGTGCTGGAGTCAAGCTGGCGGCTGTCCACCGACAGAACAGCTCTCGAGGACACCTGCAACCGTTGCAACGCGTTGTCTCGACGAATCGCTAATTAACTACTGGAGAAATCGCGACCAGGCACCCAGTGTTTCACCTGCCACTGGATAATCCTGGGATATTCGGTGTGAAAGGGAAGAAAAAGGATCAAGGTTGAATATTCGAGTTATTATACTTATCTGGATTAGCTAGTCGTAATTATCTTCTTCTGCAAACTGGGACCTCTAAAGCCAAGACGAGTTCGCGAGTGTGGAAACTGCTCGCGAAGGACCAATTTGTACACTAATTTGGAAGCTTCTGGAAGGATAATGGCGGCGTTAGCTGCACCTCCGAGGTCGGAAATTCACCTGTGTTCCAAAAGTTTGAATCGAAAACTCGGCAACTTATTCGAAACTTCTGTTTCCTCGTTCTTTGTTGCCTTTTTCAGTCGGAAGATCCTACTGGGAATCAAAATTCGTTCGATGTTAATGAATCATTCGCCACAGCAATCAGCGTTGTCCAAACACGTTAAGAATCCCAAACTGCGAGCAGCATCCGTGTCCACACTAAGCCAGATTGTTTGCAATAACCTGGGCAAACAAACAAACATCGGTTGCCAATTTGATGAGGGACGTTTGCGTACGCTGTAACAACCAACGGATGGTGAAATCGCGTCATTACCGAACACAATTATCCGATACCGAGTTACCTTAGACCATTTGCGAAAGAAAAGGATCGGGGAGAAACAGGAGAGTCTCGGTATCAGCCATATCGAGATTTCCCAGTCGCAATTTTGTTCCTTTCGGTTGGTCCGTTCTCTGTGAAAGGCATGCCATTCTCTGCAGCTGAATGCCGGTGCAGCTAAATGGCTTCGTCTCGAATTTTCGTAATTAAATCGCGCTGATTAAAAGCCGCATTTTGCAACGGTTCGTGCGTCCTCCATCGCGCCGCCATTGTTCCAGCCTGGAGCTCGGCTCGCGTGTGCCCTTCGCGCTGTTTAATTCGCGATCACGCGATAACGAACAATTTTTTCCACGGTGTTTAATGACAGTTACGAGGAACGTTACATGGCAAACTCGCACGATCTCTCGTAAACGTCGCTGAAACGGCAATTTCGTTTTCCTCGGCCTACAGATCCCCCGATAAAAGATAGTAATCATGATCGCGTTTAAGGTAAAGGGCGAAGTTGTAAGGTGGTTCCGAGTTGTTCATTTTTCTTGGCAATTTTTCCGATCAATCTCTCCTGTCTGTTTCTTTCGTTAACTTCGAAGATTACTTCGTGCTTGACACTCGTACTTCGTTTATCTCGGTGAACTTTCCTAATTTTCTTTCACGAGCTAGCGCGCCATTCGAAATCAAAGGTACGCGAGTATGTCTCTCGGTGGAATATGATTTTCTAAAAACGTCACGAGATATATCCAGAAACGAGGGAAAACTGCTCACGTGTCGCAGGTTGAAATTTACTTTCCTTCGCAGAAGGTTGAACCTACCTCTGCGCAATGACAGGGACAGAGAGAATAAAAATGCATCTGCCCGTGGCTCTCGACGAAGGTATTCCCGACAAGTGAAAAATCCCGTTCTCGCGCGGGAAAATTACAGAGCGAAGATGTCGATAATCGCGTTATTAAAAAAGAGATTACGCATCGTCTCTCAGCGTGCGAGATTTACAGAGAGCGTAGTTCGACGAAGGCACGATTAAAATTAAAATCGGGATGGAATACCTTCGAAAAGTCGATGGAAGAACCATTCAATATTTACAGTTCTTTCCATTTTTCCAGCAAAGAGTCGCGGCGTACATTGCGTAATCCCGAGGTCTCTGGGAACTTAACGTTTCTCGGTATTAATGAAATATTGAAACGAGAGGTACCCTGTACGGGAAAAACGCAACTCGTGTGTCATCGAAGCTCGAATCTCCTTCCGTGTACCACTAGGAACGAATTCGAGATCGCGGTAATTCTTCGCGAAATTTTCAAGTTAGAATTTTCATCGTTCGTCGCGATTTTCTTCGTTACCTCCGATTATCGCAGAGACGATAAAACGAAAAATCGAAGCCGACAGATTCGACCCTCGGTTCCTAAAGATGACTAAAGGTGAACCTTATCTGCATACCAGCTCGGAAATAAACATACCGATATCGTGTGAAGATCGGGCGCGATACGATTTCGCATTTGGCGGGAATAAAAGGCAGATGGGGAGGTGTAACGAGCGTGAAACGTCGTGAAGGGAGTCGTAACGGACCGTTTCTAAAAATGGAAGTTGTTCGTGCAGGTACAAGGTCGAGGGGTCGAAAGGTCGCGGCCACGAAGGGACGCCGTTCCTCGTACGCGTGTCCTTTTATCTCGCCACGGACGAGCGGCCATATTTCTTTCGGGGCCCTTTCCCTTGCCCCATTACCTCCATTAGGTCGACCACAGTCTTGTTTCCATTCTACGGGAAGCGGTGGACATCGATCAAGCGGTGTGTACGCCGTCGGAGGAAGTCCATTGTGTTCTTCGCGCGGCATCGTGGTCGTTGCCGAGGTGTCGGGTCCTTACCGTGTTCAATCCACCATTGCTAGGCGTGAAACACGTGAATTGATTTAGCAGAGCTTCCTTTCATACGCGACTACGCCAGAAAGGCGAGACAAGAAGCGTGGAGAACGTGCAACGAAAGGGAGTCCATGCAAATTTTCAAAGGGTGCGCTCGAGATAAGGGCAGTGTTATGTTAAAGAGGATAATATCTCGAAATTTCTCATTGTCTCATTTTGACCAGTGATTTGCGTCACGCACAGTTCTCCAGTAAGACATTTTTCGAGTTCCAAGTTCGGTTTTGCGGTAGGGTGTGCAGGTGAAAGAAGAAGAGGTCGTTGTTACCAAGATGTCACGTTCAGGATAGTACCTGATTTTTGGTACTTCGACCAGTGATTTATGTAATATACTTTATAGCAGTGGGAACATTTTTGGAATTCAATGCTTTGTTTCGAGAAGGAAGAAATTCGAAATATCGGTGAATTTATTTTTGAAATAGTTTTATTCGTATTTCCACGCCAGTGGAGTGTGAGAGTTAATTCTACTGCACTCTACACAGTGGAGTCTCGATTATGTGAATTATTGGAGCAATACAGGGGTTCGGATGAGGGATTTTCAAATTTCCGGATGATAGGTCACGTGTTTTTCTTATTTTAATGTTTTAATTTTTTAAAGTAGAAAATTACCGATTTGTTATCTATGAAACAATTCGAATCGAGATGTTTAAATACAAAAATTGTTCTGCACACTGTAGAATTTCGAATAACAAATTTTTCGCATAATGGAGGATTCGAATGACGCAACTGCAGATAATCGAGTTTCCATTGCGCTTAATTTGTAGAGTGCTCGAAAAGCGCGAAATTGCACGTTTGATCGCGTAATAGTTCTAATGGTTGGTTGGAATTTTTCGAAAATATTAGGTTGTCGGTGGAGTCTATCGATTTCGCGGTGCATACAAAGTAAGAATTTTATTTCGCGCAAGGAGTATGCTTTTGCAAGTATCGAGGACGGGCTAGAGAAGAATTAAATTCTTCGTACAGGAATTTTTAGGAGATTAAATTTTTTTATTCATATTTACCGACGACAGAATTTTAAAGGAAAATCCACCTGCTCGTTATGACGATGCTGAATACGATTCCTTTCGAGGCTATGCAGCACAAAGACAATTTTCACGGGCAAAACGATTTTGTCACGGGGAAGTGATTTTTCACGAGGGATTAACTTAGAATACCTCGAGCGAGCTTAACCCGCGACACAGAGAACCTATCTTCGAACTTTCCGCAGTTTCGACCGGCAGCTGAAACAAATTGCAATCAAATTTTATCGCGAACCTGAAAAATTTTGCTACCGAATAATGTCAACCGGTCGCGATTTACGGAGGCAACGCAGACAATATTCGCATTACTTTATTCTGGAATCTCTGTAAGTACAGAGCACACGGATAAGATGAAATATCGTATTAAACCGAGTAATCGTCTTAAGGGGGTCATCTGGTATCTTTCTCGATTTTCAATATTTTTGAAAAATTGTTGCAAAGAAACATTGAGACCTTGCGTTTCGAAATTAACGGGGTTTATTTGTACAGACTTTAGCTATTTGTGTTGCCTGTTTTGTTAAGAAAGATGGAAAATTTCCGATATTACGTGCTGTTGTCTGAAGAGACTCTTAAAATCGTAATTCAGGCTCTTCCTGTTTCCTGAAATAAAAAGACTCAACAGGATTCCTTTATTAACTATGACTGGTATAAAAAGGAGAAAAAATATCGGTAAATGAAAAAATGAAAAAATAAATCAGGAAGAAGACTGAAAAAGTATGTAATTATACATATATAAAATCTTGAAGTCTCTATACTTGTGTGGATAAAATTCAAAATTTTTGTCGCGAATAATAATTGTTAAATAAGAATTTAAATGAATTAGCAGCAATAAGGCAAAATTTCAGACTTCGAGCTATAATACCCTTCATTTCTTAAATTGGTTGCAAAAAGAAATTGTGATAGGAAGAATTGATATTCGGCACTTTAAACGACAATACCTTCAAAATGAGAATATATGCCACTTCCCACATTTACAAAAAAATATCGGAATAATTTCAAATGGGATCATTTTCGATTCGTACAAATACTTGATCATCTCAAACGGTATTCCACGCAAGGCCGTATCATCTCTGGCATAAATCCGACGCTTCACGGACCGCGAATACCGACTTGCAAGATCCTTTTCCCATCTGTTAAAATGGGATCATTTTCGATTCGTACAAATACCTGATCATCTCGAACGGTATTCCACGCAGGGCCGTATCATCTCCGGCATAAATCCGACGCTTCACGGACCGCGAATACCGACTTGCAAGATCCTTTTCCCATCTGTTAGTACACTCGAGTCATACAAAGCTCACCGATAATTAATACCATCAATTGAACCGTGGATGCTGTCGAACTCACGTCGCCGAACGTCGAGAAACGCATCCGTTTCCGATTCTCCTCTATTGCCAGCAACACGCCCCAATGGAATTCGATGGGCAAGGGTCGTTGGAAGGGTCCAGGAAAAAAGCAAAAGGTGAAGGGAGAAATAGGGATACCGCGTTATCCTGTTCCTCCGGCGTTCTTTATCGCCAGTGATTCCCTGTAAATACGCGATCAAACGAGATCGGAATATATCCAGCTTACGTTCTGTAATAAAACAATCGCGGAAAATGGTTTATTCCATCGACGTCCCGTCCGGGCCGACAGCGCGGATTTTCATCCCTTTTGCTGGTGAAAAAAGAGGAAAAAACGGGGAAACAGTCGATACGGCTAAAAAATATGAAAAAGGTTACAAAAGAGAGAGAAGGTAAATGGAAGGGAAGAAGGATGAATTTTTTTAACACTTTCGAATTTTTCCTCGTCACTGTATTACACGGTGGATGACATACGCATGCACGTAGTTGACACTTGTTGACGCTTCCGTTGACGAAGAACAGGGGGTTGTGGAGACTCGGGGGGATTTTTCGAGGAAGAGCAGCGGGCCAGGTCGGCGAGTTAATTAACTGCCAAGGCAATTAGCAGCGAATAAGATTAGCATCTTTCTCAAGTTCCTAAGCGAGCAAGATCGAGAGGCTCGCATCCTTTCATAGCTGCCTGTGAAATACTCGGCAGCCCGGATGAAAGATAGTTGAGCCGGCTGAGGGTTTTTGATAAGCGTTTATCGGACAACTTAGCGGAGTCAATTAGTCGGTAATTAGCGGCTATTATCAGTAATCGTTATTAAAGTACTTATTGTCGAGCTGGGTCATATTTGTGGAATTTGCAAATTAATTTTGCGCAGGCTTTTGTAGATGGGTTTGAAAGGAACCTAATTTGGGCTTCGTTAATTATCATTCCGAGAGGAATTTTATTTCTATTCGGGATTTAAAGAGATTCACGATTATTGGTATTTGGTTTAAGAGGAGAAAATTTTCTCCGTGGCACGATGTCGAAACTGAAAATAATAAAATGCCCTAATTACCGCGAACGAATCCTGATTCGAACATCTCGATGATTAATGAAGTCGTTCTTCGCAGTTCACGCAAATTGATAAATTCCTGGAAGTTATCCTATCGGTTTATTCGCTCTATAAATTACATGCTAGAGGGGTTGGAAAGAAAGGAATAAAAGGAAAAAAGGAAGAAAGGAATAGCTTGCTTTCAATTCTGGTCGAACTGAACACTTTGACACGTCGAATACGCTGAAACATAAATCCGATTAAACCCGAATAAAAGGGGATTCTACCGAGTTATCCTAATCACTTCCTTATTAAAGCAACGATAGAGCCCTCGAGAATGTCCAAACATAGGGAACAATGGAAAATAAGTTAACCACCATAATTGACATATTAAATTAACAGAGCATATTAACAAAAAGATCACTGCTCTCGTTTCTTCTTTAATTTAAAATATTTTTCAAATATCAACCAAGAATGGTTCGAGAATTTTTATAATTCCTATTGGATTAACGTTATCTTAAGTTATTAGTTCCCCTATTGGTTCGAAAAGACCCCGGTTCGGGAGACGGACAGTAGAGCGGAAACTAGTGAAAATATTGGAGCAACGTTGAGGCGACCGGTGTCCAATTTACAAAGGAATCATTGAATTTCCATGGGCTGGTAATTGGTTAAGAGAAGGAGTCCGGAGGACTACATTTCATTGAGTTGCTTTACGGCCCATTACCCCTCGCGTTCATTCGCGTAGCCCGGGGGATGAAGCGTAATATGGCGGAGCAGATGGAGGGAAGCAACAGGGTGGACGTGGCCGCGAATTCCACGTCTTAATCTTAGTCTGCCTGTCAGCAAAAATTCTCACCCTTATCCACCAATCCCCTCTGTCGCATCCAACAAAAATTTTATATCGTTCCTGCGGTCTCGGCTGTCTACGATCATCGATCGTCCTGGTTCTACCTATATACTGCGATCCTGTGTAACCTACTGAGCTAAATATGGGACGCATCGATAAGAGAGTGCACATGGGAAACAACAGGAATTCGTTTTTTAATACCCTTGTGCAAAAGTCCCTTTAGATGCTATTTATTCCACATTCGCCATAAGTAAATATAATTTAGATATTTTCATTAATAAGGGAATAAGAATTAGGGGTTGAAGCCTTAACTTGCGAAGAAAAATGTACAAAAATTTAGCGATACAAAAATTAGAAAATTTAATGAATTCGATAATTATGATATTTCTTGCTTTAACACTAGGTTTACGGACAGTATCCCTATACCTATTACTAAGAACACCTGTCTAATTGACAGATAAAGGAAACCACGTATCTTTTTTTTTAACGGTTAGTTTAATTTAAAAACAATTATATATTATATTAACAGTCTTAATATAAATTAACTAAATCTGTTACCATCGTATAATTGGAGCAACCCCTCTGTCAAATTGGCAGGTTCCGTAAATCTAGTGTTAATAAACTTCCTGCATTTCTTTCCACTACGATATACACTTCCGTATTGATTCCTTGTAGCAGCGAAGACTGACACAATGCAGGGTTTTGATTCCGCGTTTGATTCGACACGCAATCGTGCAGCTGTCGTTAATCCAGCTCGTAAGTCGACTTTGACACGGTCTTTGCTTGCGAATATCATGAGCAATCTATGACAATCGTCTCGATAAACGCACTCATAGAAAAGCAAAATTGAGAACATAATTAATTCCGACCTTCGATCCACTCTTTTCACGTCGACGAAGCGTCCTGGGTAAAGTTCACCATCGTATAACTCGATTGTTTCTTCGAGCAATAACCAACGTAATAATAAATAACAATCCAATTCTTATATTTCAACCGAGAAATATCCCAATATTATTCTCAAGGAAGCAAGAATCTCGTTTCACTGAAACGTTTCCTTTCGAACCGATTCTTCGCCTCTCTCTCTCCCTCTCTCTCTCTTTCTCTTTCGTTTTCTAAATCAATAGCAATCGTGAAACGGAAAGGGAATGCCGCTGGAGAGTTTTCTGTCGCAGTTGCGTCGCAGAAACAATTCTTATCAAAAAGTAGGATAGAAACGGCGGATTCAGGGGATGATATACGATATCAACATCCTTCCTGACGCTAACAATCTACGAGCCGGATACTAGAACGTTGGCTATCGATTTTACGATCATAGTTGTCGAAGGCACAAACGACCGTAAAAATTGCCCTCGTAAATTCACGCGGAAATTCCCGATACTTCTGCGGTATTCAAATTTTGAACTCGTCGAACTGATTTTTCGAAAAAAAGCAGGAAAAAATCAAGTTTTAATTTTTATTCCCGCAGTGAACTTATGTCAAAGTACGCCGATCTAAGTGTTCGCTTTCCTGATCTTTGCCGGATCTTTTACGATTCCGTGGATGATGGAAGAGATATTCATATCGGGGTGAAAAATTCGTATATCGGGGACACTGAAGGGATACCTCGATAAATTAGAATGCAAAATGCGTTACGAGAGTGGTATCCAAAAATCTCTGGCCTCTAATATAACGTTAACGATGATGAAAAGGTACAGGAAATGCGAAAGAAATTCAAAATTATATGCATATTAAATAAATTTTGATGAGCCAAACTGTCCAAAGACAAATCACTAATAATACTATTAATAACTTGGCCAATAAATACCATTTTGAAAATCTCTCGCGGTGATATAAAAATATACAAAAATCGCACGAGAATGTCAAAAAGACTGTCAACTTTCGCATTTCACGTTTCTCGTACTACGAGGCAGGTTTTGAAAATCCACCATCCAAGTGAAAAGAGAGGTCTGCAAAGGTGCGTTCGGGGGAACAGAGAGAAAGGCAATGGAAAGAAGGGACGAAATTCGTAGGAAAGGAAACATGACAGGATGTCACAGGTAGACGAAAGTGTCGCAGGTAGATAGTAGCGAGATTCGTTTCGTGGAAATCGTGCCTTTGCGACAGGGCCGCGTTTCTAAGTCACGTATCATTTGTATCTCGACGCCTCGGTGTTCCCCTTTGAACTTTATCGATACGTCTTACCTTCGAAGCGTCCCCGTTTCGCCGGGTTCCAGCAACAGATGCTCGGAAACGTCAAAGAAGCTCACGAAAGTAGGTACAGACGCAGAAACGGGAAGCGGCGGAGCCGGGGGGTGGAAAATGGCGGACTCTAAGCTCCCTGGTAAGCGTTTCCCGCATTGAAATTCCATTTTCGAGGGAAGGGAACCTCTTTGTGCCCTGGTAGCGTGGAATAAATTAAATAAACCGAGGCCAAGGAACGAAGGCGATGCCGGATTTATTCTTGTACGTCGAATGGCGACGAATTCTGCCTGCAAAATCGGCCCGCTGCTTAGACGTGACGAAACGAAGATGGCGAGGATCGGACGAGACTTATCTTTCGAGACTCCTTGTATTTTAAGGCTGCCGTCTTCGTGGCAGAAGGTTGTTTATTTGACAGGAACAAAGTTATGGTGTCGTTTTCTCGTTGAATGTCAGAGAAAAGGGGTTGTATCGTACGAGGCTGGGTCACTTGGCAGGATTTATTCGCCCCGAGGAATGAATTCCAATCTTTATGACTGAGATTTATCGTCTTTTTGTTACTTTTTTATTTCATTTGTCCATAAATATTTCGAATTCAAAGAACGGTGGTTTATCGCAGCGACTGTCGACGACTTCTATCGACCTGGTCGCTATTTTATTCGTATTTATCTAAATGCAATACACGTGTGTATAGAATGTCGATCAAAATGATGTGATAAAATAAATAGTTACTCGAATGAAATTCAGTAACACTATTTCTAAGTATGACTGCATTTTCCTTGATATTTCTAGCGTTAATAGAATATAAATTGCGAAACCCGAAACACTCGTTTGGTATTAAGATTTGATAGCTGGACGAATTTGGAAATTGTGGTTATTATAGTCATTACACGAGAGTTATTCCGAGACGAATCGGACCGATCGTTACGGAAATCCGTGCGCATTACTCTCTATCCGTTAATGAGTTATCGAAACACGGTCACAGCTTTTCAAAGCTCCGATGACTCTCAATGGACAGCATTACCGCGAAAGAACTTCCCCGATACGGTGTACGAACCCCTCGAAACGCATTATAGAAAATTAGCACCGAATTTATCACGGTCTCTGAGAAGCAGACGAATGGCCGCGTCTTCGCACACACGTAAACGTCTAACTCCTTCATTTACGAACCTCGTAAATCCTAGTGTCAAAATGGCAATCATTGTTCCGGAGGTAAATTAATTACAGAATACTCTGGAATAAAAAATAAATAGATAACATTTCAAAATCCTGCCAAACATTCCAGCGATTTACAAGACACCGGTAATCTCGACGCATTGCACGTGGAAATCGAGGGAACCGTGAGATTCGTCGTCGATCAGCCACGGTCGTTTATTAATATCATACGCGATGGAACATACAACGGGTCTGCTGCTTTGTATAAATTAGCGCAGCAGGCCATGCTTAACGAGCTAAACGTAGCATATTCCTGAAGTACGGCATCGAGTGGCCGACTCGTTTAACGAGGCCGATATTTCTTTTTCTTTCTCTCCGTTCCTTTCGATCCGCGTATTCCACCCCCGTTTCTCTTTATTTCTCACCCCTGACCCGTCTGATCTTCATTGTCACGCGCTCGAGTTTCTATTTTCCCCGCCCTCCTCCACGTTTCACATAGTCCTGGCTCGTTGTCTCGTTTGTCCGGACTGTTTGCCATTTTCTCCGTGGTTTTCAATTATTCGATTCGTGGTACATCGCGAGCAACTAGTCTTCTTCGTGTCACTGCTTAAGTCTCTTTGGAATCGCGAGTTTCTGTTACACGGTTTCTGGGAAGGGAATTTATTTTGCCGAGACTGGGATCATTCGAAGGCTAGGTTCGTAGTAACGAAAATGTGAATTAAATTCGGATGCGAAGCTGTTTTTATAATTAATTAAGAATTGGAGATTCTTTGAAGATGTATAATTGTAGATCGAAGATTAAAATCGTCATTAATTTTTTAAACCTGTAATGTATTTTAAGCAGAGAAACGAAGGGTTAGATCAATTAGGCTTCTTTCATAGTCACAGGCACATCTGAGACCCCTTTGCCACTCTTCCTTTAAGAAATAATATCCCATGCACTTCACAATGAGTGATAGATGGAAATCCCTGAGAAAACTACCCTCGAAGGATCGATTCAGATTTCCAATCCTCCAAATAGAAAAGTGGCGATCTTAACTAAGACTGGATTAAAGAGATTAGTCGATGTTAGCCCGATTGAAATAGGTTTTACGTACTCCGAAGAATTTCATCGAACCTAGGGTAGACTGAGGTGGAGTACGTGGAAGTTTGATAGATACCAAAGAACTTCGCACAACACAGGCAGGGTATAGCAATTTCCGTAAATCCCGTTGAAGTTCAGCGAACTCTAGGCAGCCACTCTAAGCTACAACAAAGTGGGAGATTCTGTTGATTAGACCATACGAAAGTTTCGTTAGAGTGAAATATATCGTTTAGGATACCAGTGTATCCGTTTGTACTTGAGAGGATCGAGAGATTTCGCTCGTTGTCGAATTAAGCCAGCTTTGGCTTTCGCTTTACCGATTGTTAATTACGAATCTGCGAATAATGTTAATACACATGTGGCTCGAGTAAATCCCAGTTAACTAACGTTTATATTATTTCACAGGATCTGGTATATAATTATAGACCGATTTATTTCATTGGAAATTCATTTTAGTACCTCGATAAAATTCTACTCTCGAATTCAGAGCGTTCAGCACAGTTTCGATCTACTAATTTCGAATATTCAGTAACACGAAGCATCGATTGCTCAATTTTATTCTAATTTAAACTATTAATAATAAGGATTAATATTCGGTATCATTTGAGCATCGTACATCGGTATTTGGAATTTTAACGCCACTGCAATTTTCGACTAACTATTACCCTATTTTCAGTTTATATTTCAGGGTACGTGATTTCGCATACAAAAAGCTCGAACATGTTCTCCAATTTGAATCAAACAATACACGCAACAACGTTTATTTCCCTGTATTCCACGGTTTTATTTTCCCATGTTTCACTGTTTGATGAAATAGAGTCGAAAACGATTTCCCAACACGGGGAACTATTCGCTGGTGAATTCTGTTCTTTCGTTCATTTGTTTCCTGCCATGGTTTCATTGTCAAAGCATAACAGGATACGCTTATGCCTGGGCTTTCCCTAAGAAAACGTGAGACGTTCCCTTTGACGGCACGGTTATCCGTGTCAAGTATTCGATTTCAATGGAGAATTAAATTGCTGTGAAACGAGAGTTAATTAAATCCTGTAATTTTTAAATCCAACGCAACATCGATTAATCTCTTCATCGATAATTTACCTCTCCGACGTCGCTTTATATCGCACCGATTTATTAAAGTTTCTTGTAACTTGATACAATTTTTTAGCATGGTTATAAATTTTCAAGTGTGTTTTTTCGTGAGATCCTAAAATTTTTAAAATTTTTGCGAGCATTTTGTTGAATATTTCGTTTAATACGATGTAATTCTATCGTTCCTTATAGGAGGTCTTTGAAAATGCATATTAACGCCATCCAAAAGGTCATAAATTTAAATCAGAGTGCAATAAATCCTAGCCAAGGTACCATAAATCCACAATGGCACTATAACGCTACGTGAATACTGGAATATCCTGTATTTCTTGAATAACGCTTTACTACATCGATCGTCGTCATCTGACAGGATCATTTAAGCGTTTAACATATTACTAGTCGCGTGTCAATAAAGTAACAGCTTCTTTGAAAAATTCTATAACATCTATCAACATCCCTGATAATTATTTAAACGCTCCAAACTTTCTTGAAATTCGTAACAAATTTGTGAGAAATATGAAACGCATAAAAATTGCAAACCGATTCTGTCCCTCTTCTGCAGAAACAGATATTCCTTCACTTAAATTCCTCGATACCTAAATTCCCATAAAATTTTGAAACGATGCAGTCAATTTCGAAGTAACCCAGAAAAATTCCAAAAGACAGAATCTTAGTCCCTTTATCCACGATTTATTTTTCCAAAGATAACCTAACGATACAACAAGATAATTCGATCGTAGTGTGGTTCGACATGGTTTCGGAGAAAAGGCTACCTCTAGAAGGAAAATTGGGTGGGTTTAGAGAAGCTTAGGACTTAAAGAAGCACCGGGATAGAAGTAGATAAAAGCAAAGGAAGTGTTGGGAAAGAAAAATTTAGGGGAAGAAGGAATTGGTTCGTTCGATTCTGAACGTTGCAAATGTACTTCCGGGGCTGTTCCAGAGTGAAGAAGAGATCTGTAAAAGTAGAGAGACCACAGTAGAGAAAACAGGAAATGTTCAGAGAAACCGTGATGGAGAAAATTAGGAAGAGAAACGAATAGTACCTTTTCAAAGTATAGACCAGTACGATAAAGATTTCGTTCTCTAAACGAAAAATTCCAATCTAAATCTATTTATTAATATTTTCTCTAAATTTCGAGTCCAGATATATTTTATTCCAAATATAGGTTCAAAACCTCGAATTGTTCTTCAGAAAAATTACTCTTATAAGAGAATTAACGTCGAATGCATGAATTAAAAAATAGCTAGGAATCTAATCGATTCTAGTACTGGATAAATATGCACAGATTACAAGGGATGGTCTTTGACCTCTGATAGAGGGGTTGCTGTAACTCGTTGCTGGCAAAGTATTGCTAGACTGACGTGTAACGTGGCTTCGGACAATATTTCCAGCAAAATGGAACGGGGTACCAATTCTATTTCGATGAATCGCAGTCACAGGAGCGGAAGCTTTTCGTTTCAGTGGATGGCCACTCGCAAGTGGAACGTCCCTCCGGGACACGGCGTATGGCGTCGCTTCTTTCGGATTTAAATTAGATCCGAGTCGACCCCGTGGATCCTTCAGACGCGTCAAAGACACGCTCGTTTAACGTACTTTCATCTGCATATTTTTCATTTCGCTATTCGCCGCAGTGCCCATCGCGCCTCTTCGCGTCCCTTCGGCCGACTCTTCGACCCGCGCCGTGAGTAAGGGATGCTTTATCGTTCCTGGGGAAGCCATTCTTTTTATCTTCTCGACGGTTATTGCGTCTACTGATTCCCGCGTTGCAATTCGCAGGAATTCTTGATATTTCCAAACGGCTCCCGCGAAAACGCGATTATGGCAAGGCGCTGGAGAGGTGGGAAATTAACGGAGAAATTATGTCGACGAGATCGTGACACATTATACGTGAAAGGGGTACGAGAATTTTTAAATTGGAACCCTTGGAAAATTATGTTATATACACTCCTGACCGAACAGATGACATATGTGTGCTATATTTAATTCTGGAATTATATGATTTTTCAATTTAAATGATCCCTGGATGAGCAGATACTTTGAAAGATCATGAAATATCTGATTCTAGTAGAAGAAGTCAGCTATAGTGTCAGACATTGGAGATACTTGAGGATAAGCATTGTGAGGAACTCAATTTTCGCGATATTTGCGGTGAGATATCGGGAAGAGGAATTTTTTTCAGCATTTTTTTTAATCGTGTCATACAGTATCATTCTTTGTCTTCAAAACCGAATTTGATTTGTCATCGTACGATTTTTTGTTACCGAGATATGATATTTTGACTCTAGCGACAGTGAAAATTGTACGCTTTTACTCGAGGATGTCAAAGATAGACTAAGTAAAGGTTACTTCCAATACAAATATAGCACACACGTGCTATATTTTTGTCCGAGAGTGTACATATATCGGAAACTTAAAGTCCAATTATATTTATATTTAAGAAAAATGGTAGAAATTAAATTATAGTTTATACTTTTATACAAGCAAGCATTTAATATTGCAATTTAGTTTCTAATTATTCTGTTACTTACTAAATTTCGAATTAAATTACTTGGTGCAGGCTTATAAAAAATTCTCCAGAGCCCTGTTATATATGATTTCTTCCGATAGATCTTGAAATGAAATTTCTGAAGATATGCTGGAAATAATTTAATCGTTACCGAGGGTAGCGATGAGTAAAATGTAAACGTAAACCGTGCATAAATTTAGAAGATGAAGCATGCAGCGGGAGCGAGCTCTAAATTCAGTGTTAATGGAATACGAAAATTAACGCCACACCTGTTGACTTTACGGGTGTCTGTGCCATTAACTCGAAATATGTGAAACACGCTAACTAGCTCTTCCAGTGTCTACGCTATTAAACACGGCACGGTAGTTTCGTCGGGAATAAAATTCGGTATCGTTTCTTTATCGTCCACGACGCGTAGAAATTGTTTAAAACGCTCTCTTCCTCACTTCTCTCGCTTAATAAATTCGTGTCCCGGTGCGCACATTTTCCAGCGAAATATCCATCGTAAAAGTGATCTCAACGAATATGGGAAATGACCGTTTTCTTTCATGTGCTTTCAACTTACGAATAGATAAAGTACCATGCATTGTACCTCAAAACTACCATGGTCGCACGTGAACTCCGAGGAAAAGGTAAAAGCGTTACGACCTATTAATTTCCCTGTAAACAAGCAGTTTTAAAATTAAAAAGGAAATGATTTAACTCGATCGCAAACTTTATAAGAATTTTCCAATGCACGAAGGAATAAGAAAAATTAAATTATTCGCGCACTTAACCGTCCAGACTCGATGTATCAACTTACTAAATTATATATTAATTGCGTGCTCGAAGTAAACGCACGTGTCTTCTAAATTCTTAAAGAAACATATCGGACGAGTGCAGAAATCGGATTTCCGTTAACGTGCAAGAAATCAAAGGGAAATTCAATCTCCAGAGGAATTGTCGCCTTGAATCGTATCGTGGGCGATTTTTAAAGCGGCAATTTTCAAAAAGCGACGGAATGCGTTTCGCCGTGTCGTTCTCGCTCGCCGGGAGTGCGGTACATTAATTAAAAAAGAGCGCAGGGTAAAAAGGGAAGGTGAAAAAAGAACGTGGAACACCTCGACTGATCGATATTACTGCAACGACGCAAAACTCAGCGCACACGCAAGTGCGACGAAAAAAAACGACTTGAAATACTCGTGTGCACCCGCGATAATCAGGCATCGAGCAGGTCATGAGCGATCGCTGTGATCGTCACTGATCATTCATGACGATTTCCAGTGGCAGTCCCTCGTCATAGAAAATCACCCATTCGTCGTTATTAAAAATATTTTAAGCAAGAATCCGCTCGATCGAGTGTCATAATCCAATCTGTCGGAGAAAGCTATCGAATTTGTCAAATTTTTCTGTGAATTTTCAAGATCTAGGGAACATCGAAGTTATCTCCAAATTATCAAGGAAGATATTAATAAAGAATTTTAATTACGGTATATCTCATGGTAATTATTTCTTTGCGGATTTTCGTGTTCTTTCGGCGGCATCGATTTTTATGAGACATCCAGTATACGTATATATATACGTTGAGAAACGCAGCGGAAACGAAGGAGCAACAAGTGACGAGGAACGTAATTGATGTTGCAGAGTTCAAGAGACAGACGGCTCCTTCTTCGAAAGTTTCACCGCGTTATCTTGGAGGCAGCAAAATCGAAGGCTCGTGGTTCTACAGGAAGTGGAGGCCAGGGCGAAGGAACCGCCACCCCCGTCCAGAGACACCAGTTTGACGTCTTCGCAGTCCTATCGCTTCACCAAGAAGGAGGTGAGTAACTTTCGACCCACTTCTATTAATTATTTCGAACGTCAATTTACCCTGTTTCACGTGATACAGGGTGTGGCACGTAGCTGTCGCCATCATTTTTTAGACTCAAACTTCAATTTAAGAATCTTTTATATTTCAAAGTGTAGCTGGCTAAATAACGATTGACTTTCTTTGTAAATATTCTTTTATTTAGCTGTCGAAAGTCCCTAAGAAATTATGACGTCAGGTATGTGTCACGCTGTTTATAATAATATTTTAATACCCTAATAAAAATTCCGTAGACGATAATTTGACCGTCTCACGAAGGTACCACTGTCGACCTCTTTCTCGAACCCGATAATCGTGTAAAAAGGGGAAAAGTGTGACGGAAAACGAGCAGTTTAAGGAAAAGACAACTTCAGCCCGCGTTTTAGAGTAGGCCGCGTTATCCGTAATTCCGAAACTTTTGTACACGAAACGCAACGAGCGTAAGTTTCCGGTTTCGAGCGTCAGCACCACACGCTACACGGCCTCTCTGGTAAATGCAAAAGCTTGCAACCATCCGCTATCATTTAACGCGAGATAGAGTTGTTAACTACTTTCGGTCGACGTAATGCAAGCAGCTGCGCGTCGAATTTAATCGCACTCTAAACAATACACTTTCATGCACAGAAGTTAACCGTGCGACGAGGCGAACGAAAACATGGCAAACACGTCAAAACACGGTCCTCCGTATAAATCCGTGTGTACGTAACCATCGAAGACTCGAGAGACCGGTACTTGATTTTTAAACCTCTCTTACGAATAAAACCGAAGCACGTTATTTCGATAATTTTGTAATTTCTGATAATGAAAATGGTGCTTCGAAGCGTCGCTCCTGCACTTGGGTCCTCGTGCGTTTGATTTCCCTGAAGTGTATAAAATTCGCGTGATTTTATTTCTATTTTTAATCGTAATGGTTATAAATATAGAGATGCAAATTTTCATCGATAAAAATCTAATTTCAAACGATGCGACGTAATTATTTTTTAGGTATCCTCGTATAGAAAAATTAGAAATATCTAATTGAAATGTAGCTTCAGAGAGGAGAAACTGTAACTCTTATTTTTTATTCGATTTGATAGAAAATATTTATTTCTTAATTTTATTCCACCGATCGATACGATCCTAGGTCTCTTCCCACGAGTTATCTATCCGCCGGTATATCCATCAAACTATAATTCATCGAGCTCTTAAATCACGAGTCGCGATACCAACGCTCTTTCCTTTCGCAATAAAAGGAAATAGTTGTCCGACGATTTTACCTGCAACGTTCATTAATATCAACGTCACGACGATGGCGAGCGAGGCCCTTTGTTCGCGCAGTGACGCATATTTTGTCATCTGTCATAGCGTCTAGGGTATTCGCGGGTCGCATGCGACCTGGTAGTTATATTTCCATTGAAATATTATGCGTGCAGGTCAATCGGTCTGACGGACAGCCGCTTTAATGATATCGCCGTTTCTGCATTTCTTTATCCCGCCTGTGATCCGCAATTCCCATGATTGCACTTTCAAGAAATCTCGATGTTGCAGAAGATATCGGGCACAGGCACGACAAGGTCCGAACGCGAAGCACTTTAAGCTCCTGTCTTCGAATTTTATCGCAGCCATTTTACTTTCTTTTCATTGCTCTTTGCGTTCATTACGTTAAAGCGACCATATCGATCGTGTTAGGGATATTAAAATGGATGTTGATTAAATGTTTACATATTCTGGATGTTCTCCATCTTGATCCCACCGTCGTGCCTTGCACGATACACTAAAATAGGTTATAGTTTCACTGTAATTTCTTTAATAAACTGGCTTTGGATCAAATTTGGATTAGCCGTGGCTCAGATTGGGGTTGCGATTAGCATATGCCAATTGTGTCAGAGATTATCGAATGAATAAATGCGTGGATGCTCAGAGTGTCCTACAGAGCCTGTTGAAACTTTTATGGCTAATATCGATACAAACGTGGAAATCGCATAAACATAGTTACACGAACACCATTTAGACAGCGTAGGTCTGATTCGACGATCTGGGTTAGATTCAGGTTAGATTCAGGTTAGATTTTGCTCAGATGAGTGAATATTTTATTAATGCTGCGAATATGTGCATAGAGCAAACGCGAGGTAAATGCGGCTTCATACGTATTTATGCGAATATGCACAGTATCGATCGACGAATTTAGTCGAAATTGAATTAAACTTATTTCACGGACGAAATACCAATTCTATAAACGAACCCCTCCCACGCTGACTTCACTTTTGCCAATTTTTTTCATTTTTGCATCGAGGGACTCTATTTAATCTTGTTTTTCTTATTTAAGGTAAATTTCGCACGTTCTCCACAGATGCTACTATTATTTATTGGCTGTCTTCACTGAACAAATTCTAAAGATTCTTGCAGACACCAAAAAGGAGAACAAAAAGTTTGACGTAGTTAACGTGAAACTACTGAGCAAAGCTGAACATCAATTTCAGTTATTACTCTGTATAGTATCATGAGGTCGTTACCACTTACGTTTCATTTTTTCGTCGCAAACTTTCCCATATTATGTTCGTGAGCCTCGTATTTCCTTCGTCTCAGTTTTTCATCGTGGAACACCTTGGCAAAGTTTGCGCGAAAACCTGTGGAATACCCCTGAGAGCCATTGTCCTGGTATTCGTTTTTGGCTGGATACATCGTACTTGAGATCACTCTGCCTTTCACAAAGCGGACAATGCGTAGGTGGATTATGGTATTCCGGATGAACGTTCCCTGGGTCAGCCTGTACGTCGAATTCAAACTAAAATACAACTCCGCGACGTGATAAATCGCCGATCGTTATTAGGCATTCCCTGCCATGCGAGTTTCGCATACTATATTCGTGTAAACGTGTCGTTGGAATTTGATATCTCGATGAGGCTTTTACTCGTGCGAAGAAGAAGGAGACCAGATATCTTGATCCTATAACAATCAAAGATTTCGCAAAAATATATATATATATTAAAAATTCGTTCATTTTTAAAGCAGTTTTCACTGTATTTTTAAGGTCAGGATTATTTCTCGTGTTAAATCGCCACACTAAATTCCAGCATGTTCCATCTCGAGGTTCCAGATTTAACCCCCCTGCCTTGAATTTTTTAAAACCAAAGCCTTTAAACCATCAGATCAGAAGTCCCGAGTTTCAAACTTTTCGAATCCAAGCTCGCCTAAATCCCCGAAGTCACGTTGACTTTATTCCTACGAGTCGCGTACTTTTCGAAATAACGGCGTCGAGAATTCCTCGCGGGATTATCGAGAAAATATTTTTTTTTCACTCGAAATTAAATAAAAGCTCTTTCACGCTTACCGTCCGCGACGCTTTAACACCCAAACCTCGCGATGTCGCGTTTTGGGTATCAAAGACTTCGTCACCGACGCGTTATTAAACTCTCTGTGGAATATTCGCGTGATTTGAAGAGGTGTTAAGCTGGTGGTGCAAAGGTCGTTATACGACACGCCGCGAAATAACGAGACTCGGTGCGATTGATCTCATAAAAATGCATCCACGCGATGAAGATGATCGCTGTGTCGTTTTTCCGGAAAGAAACGAGTAACAAGAAGCGCGCCATGGAAAGAATAATGGCGTCCGCGTTTCGTCGAGAGGCTCAGAAGAATTCCGACGAATCGTTCCTATCGTTGCACAGACTTCTCGTCCCGACAGGCATATCTCTTTTTTCCGCTTCGTTAGGAAGCGGAAACGCGATCGTTTTCCGCTTATTATTTCCACTGAAATCGCGTTACACGCCCCTGCCCGTTCAGCCACCGATACGCCGGAACGAGGATGGGAATTAAGCGGAAAAAGATGTATAACGTGGTGTAAAAACATTTGGAGGGAATCCGAGTAGTCCTCTGTAGTACATAAAAATCCAACGTGACAAATCGGGTTCGAAATATAGAAACCAAGCTTTTACACAAAAAGTGTGATTCTCGTGGCATTCTCTGCAGTTGTTTTCCGGAATTTCTGAAATTTTTGCCTTTTAATATCTCGTGTAAACCAAGACCAGATATCGAGGATTCGACACTTCTTGGAATCTGAAGAGTAATTGTTAAATAAATTATAAATTCGGTGCCTGTAAATCCTAGTTCGGTCTTGAAAGGCTATCGTGCAATTCAAAGAGAAACGAAGGAAAATCAGCTTTCAAACGAGGAAATAAATTGTCGCGTGTCTTGAATTTCCCGATTAGCCATGAAACCATATTTAATTACCCCCCTCGACTCAGCGCGCACCTTAATCGTGACCAGCGAAATTTAATTCGCGTTTCGACAAATACCTCTCCACTGGCCGATTATAAATCTTGCGAGTAACCCGGTATTTTCCTGCGAGAAACGGATTCCAGTCGAAACTTTTAAAATTTATACCCCCGCTGGTATAATTACGACCCACCCCGAGTCTCGGAACCTTATTTCGCGAATCAACTCCCGACGAAATTATGTTTAATTAGTTCCCTTGTATTCTCGAGATTGTATCGCCAAACAGAATGCCTGAAGCTCGGTTACGTGCTTTCCGTAAAACTTCGAAGCTTTCAGGCATCGAGTCGCAGTAGCGTGTGTCGTTAATGGTCGGCCAGTCGAAATTCGCTCGCGCAAATTCCCACCCTTGTCCACGCGATTTTGCAGCTTTATCCGTTCAGCCTCGATCTCCCCCTGTCTCCTTCCAATGCACGTTGTTTCGCGACTTTTCTTCCTGTTTTTATTTTTATTTTTACCCTTTCCCATTCCTTCTTTTTCCCATTCTATCTTTTTTCCGCGAAGGTTCCAGGACGGCAGAAATCAGGGAAAAAAGAGCGTTTCGAAAAGTAGATGCTCGTTCGAGAACAACTTGCATTCAAGCTAGACCGCGAAATTTAGCGAAGCGGTTCTAATTAGAGCAAATCGAGGACCTGCAGGAGAGAAAGTTCCCGCGGAAAGGAGGTCTCATATGCTCGCAGTATACCGTTTGTCTTGCAAGCCGGGTCAAACCTCGACGAATTTCACTTACACGCAACGCGCCATTCTCGCATTCGGTATTGCGAAATTTTTCGCTGAAAAATCACAAAATCTCGTCTTTATCATTTCTCTAACTGTACATGAACAATTTTTGAAATTCGTAAAAATGTCTTTTTACTCTATAATTGCAAACTGATAATTGAAAGTGAAATGTGGACGGAGAAATTTTCAAATTCGTTTAAAAGCGCGAACTTCGTTAAATAATAAATCACCCTCTTTAACTTCCTTCCGCGTTTAAAAGCACGAACAAAAATGATGGAAAGGGAAAAAGAGGAAAGAAAAGTTGAAAAAGATAAACGTTACTCTGCACGTTAGTACCGCGACATATTTTTATCGGTGCAGGCGTGGAACAAAGAGGAATCTCGTTTCAAAGTTTGTCACGGAAAAAAAGTGGGTGGTACTGGAAGAGGCCTGTCAAATTGATAACGAAAAACGCGGTTGAACATTCAAACGTAGATTGCCGCGGAACGCACTGCCTGCGAGTACAATACGCGTTCAAAAACATTGTTTCAGCTGGAACAGTTGTACATAGAAGTCCTCTATACGATCGCTAATACGGTGGGAGCCAGCACGGGACAATACGCTCACTACAAAGAGGATCTTTATAGGTATGCGCAGGAAGCTTTCGGGGTTCCGCAGGATCAACATCGCCGATATCTGAACATCGCATCTGAGGAGAAGGTATGTTCTGAGAAATTATTAATTAATTGTAATTAGGTAATTTTAATCCATAGTACATCTCCAATCACTGAAGATTTGTTTGAAAAAGATAGTTGCAGAATTGTATTTGAAAATAATTTTCAAGGCTAATTTCTTTCTTTATTTTATCCCGTTTTACGGATATTTTTTCCATTTATTGCATTTGATTGCGTTGGATCGTACGTCTACATTTAAAAGAAATAATTTAAGTTATTATCGAAATAAATTAAAATAATACAATTTTTAGGGTGAAAGGAATAATTTATTATATCTATTATTCCTCCATTATAGCTTTATATTATACTACCGCGAGCTGAATTACACGTAATTGTTTTATATTATGATCTTAATTGAGGTCGTATAAGATAATATAAAAATTTTATTGGACTATTAAAATAATCTTTTTTTAGGGTAAATGTATCTACGGTATATTTTATAATGTTCGAAGTACATCGAGGTAATTATTTTCTCTTTAACAGAAATGAATATCAAGAATAAAGAAATGAAGGAACGAACATGAAATATCATATTTAACTTTTTAAATAATATCATTGCGTTGGGAAATCACGTTTTATATTAATGGAATTATACCATTGTACCGAAATACTCGTTTGGTTTAAAATTCCGTTTGAATCTGGTCGAATAAAACATTATTCAAAAACCACACGGTGAATGCGTGGCACGAGTAATTGTGTTATTACCGGACAAACAATTATCGAATCGTGACCAGAGTCATCATATCCGCGGAACGAATGAGAAACGATCTCGTTCTTGACCGATGGAACGAAGCTTCGAAGTCGGAAGGAACAAATTAATTAGAATCATCATTGATGCGATTATTGTACTCATCCTCTGTCTTGGATAAATAACCTAGTTTCAATTGTTCCACTTTCCCATATTTTCTCACAAAACGAACTCTTGCGCGATTAAAATCGTGAAAGGAATCGGTCGTTAAATTCCGATGTATATTTCAGCAATAATTCACTTTACATTGAATTCGGAACAGAATTACGTTGCGAGCCTGTATCGTTTACAATCGTAATACCACTCGTTTCGCTATGTGCGAGCAAAATTTATTTAATTATTCCTCTGGTCGATAAATTCCGTTGCAGTTCGTTCCAGCACCGTGAAAATTTCCACGGACTTTAATGGATTAACTCGTATCGTTTCGTGAGCACCGAGGTAACGATTATTCCTTCGAATGGTTTCTTAAATATGGTTTCCCGTATGCTTTCCAGCCGCCGATAGTTGTTCTTAGCGTGGTGGTTGTCGAGGCGGAGGGACTCGAAGCGAAAGACGCGAACGGTGAGCATTTATTTAGCGTGCTTGGTGTTTAATTATGCCACGCCACGTAGCGTCCATACCAGTTTAACTAGTCTACTGAAACGCAAATGAATTTTCCATTGAATTACATGCATGCATAAACCGGCGGGGGTCGGTGGGATGTCACAAATTTTGACAGGAGCTGGATGAAAAGCGATGCATCTTTCAGCCCTCGACCCCCATTTCCGATATTTCAGACGCTTTGCACGTTGACGGATTAAATAATTGAAAAGACATTTTTGCGTTTAATCTATCTCGATCATCGTAAGTGATCGATACCGCGTCATACATCATGTTCTCGGAAATAATTTTGAATACTTCTTTTATACCCTGGCCGCTTCGGAGAGCCATTGTACAAAGTGTTTTGCATAATATTTAATAGCATACAATGGGGTTAGTTCAAAAATAATGGGGGTAGTTTGTGCTCTGATAATTTGGAATAAATATTTGTGCGAAAAATTTTATTTAATATTTCAGAGTACAAGACATAGTTAATGTTTGACAGTATAGCACTATATAGTACATGTTCCACTAAAAGCATAATAAAAAGCACAAGAATGCAAGAATTTTAATATGAACAATGTGCAAGCTCTAATGCTAATGACCTGCAGAGATAAAGCATCTCAGTACTCCGTGATAAAAAATACGATCTTATTCTGGAAAACTTCCTATATAAAATATCTATCTCAAAGTACTGAAACAACTCGAGGGAACATTCGAAAAAAATTTTCCTGCAATTTGGCTAACAAAATATCGCGCAAACTTCGATAATGCAATTCCAGTTTCAAGCCAACTACATAGTACCGCTAAAAGGATGTAATTATATTTAAAAAATAAATGAAGAAAGAATGAAATACCATTATGAAAAATTTTATATTTTTAAATAGAGAAATATTATATAATATATGAGGAAAATCGATTTACCTTTTCCATTTAAATCCACGCAGTTTTTCTAATTAGTACTTCTACGTTGTACTACTAAAAAATCATGGTTGCTTGAAAAAAACGAAAAACCATCTTTCACGAAGAATTCTCTACTTTTCCACGCAGAAGCATACGGTATAAAAGAAGTATTCTGAAAGTACATAAATTTGAAAATCCTAATGTTTCCTCGTTTAATACTAGAACTACCGACCTGTAATCTGCGGTAAAATAATTCAAGTGGAATGATAAAACTATGTATATGCCTACACATTTTTATTCGTATGAAAAAGAATTTCGTCAGAAGAATCTGCTAATTATAAATTAATTATTTGTAATATATTTTAAATTTGATATATTAATTTATTAAATACAGTAAAACGTAAATAATGCCAATTTTAATTACAAGAGATGAAACTAATCATGAGTTAGAAAATTTGGTACTAATTCAAAATATAATATTACGAATGACAAAATTCAAAGCTTGCTAATACAATTAGCAAGTAATACAACAAATATACAGTAAAAAATAACAAAATATCTGATACCTGTTTAGACTTATTTTGGTTCAGTAGTTCCAGTGTTAAATTCCTCGTTGAACTCATTCTTCGATTTACGGAGATCTTTATATTTGGTAGTTTGCACTTAACACCGAAAGAAATTTTGCATATTTTCTTCAGGATTCAGCGACCCCTACTGCATGCTGGGAATTCAACCGGGCAACACAGGTGCGCCATTGAGTCCGCAGACAAATTTAACGGCGCACTCACCTCACACCCCGCCAGCATCCCCTAGACAAGCGACTCGGGCACTTTCCGATGGCGGCGAAACCGAGAATTCGCATCACGAGAAGTTACGGAAACACCACAGGTAAGTCGATGCATCGACGATCCCCTGGACTAATCGATGATCGATCACGAGCTCGCCGAAGCACTCTCTTCGTCTCTTTGCAATCATATTTATCAGAAAACGATCTAGACTCTGTTAAACATTTAGCCTCGTCGACATCGCAGTCTAGAATAGACTTTCCTTGATATACCGAATTTTGACAGTGATTAGACAATCACGTTTCACGCTGTATCTCTACTTAACTCTATGTAACTACCGTCTATGGAATAAACAATAAACTCTGTGAGCCTACCAAAAATTTGCTGGATGACTCTTTGGAATGCAATTACAGGTCTATAAAAACACACCTGTAATTACCGCTACATGTTGAATTCTCACGGTGTAAGTGTGCAATTCCCATGCTTATTCATCGCGTTCACAGTGGTACCGGTATCTATCGCGAAACGAGACGCGTGTAATCGATGGATTAACTCCATCCGAATCCTCTTGGTCGTGCGATCGAACTGCAGAGGGATCGGGCCAGAAGCGACTAGTAGTCGGCTCGGCGAATCGCGTGACATGCCGACAATGAGTGACGATAACGACGAACGTTCGCCGGATGCGACGAGTTCCGCGCGCGGCGGTACGCGGCAGAATAAGGCCGCGATGCATTGAGAATCGAGCGGTTCGTGGCTCTATCTCGCTGGCATTGTCTCCGCGCGGAGCCAGCGAGCCGATTAATTCTCAGTGGCATCGTGTCGACGCGCGAAACGAGTCCGTTTCGCGGCCACGTGCTCCTCGTTTGTCCAAGGATCGAGTGACAGGGGACAGCCATGCCGAACGTGGAGAAGCTGGTCAAGAAACGCCTGGAGAAACTGTGAGCAACGTGTTTGCGAACTTCCGGGAGAGTCGGATTCGATGGAATCGAAATACTCGGCATGCGATCCGGGTTATCGGGACCATTCGCTCGAATCGAGCGTAACGTTTTCGGGAAATTGGTATGACTAGGTTATGGGAGTGGTTTAAATGCTCGTGTAACACGCTGCCTTTGGTATCGCTATTGGGGTAGGTCGTGTGTACGCGTCTCGGTGAGTCTAAATGGAAGTCGGTGACTGTGTTCGTTGCTAGTTTCGCTGATAAATTGGATCTTCAACTATGGTTCGCTGGATCCAGTTGTAAAATCAAGCAGACTATCAGCGGGAAGTTTAACCTCCACGCTGGGGATGAAAAAAGCTCCGATGGCTGATCCTCGAATTTTCATACTGTGTAAAACGTGAAATGAATATTATCTATTACATACGCGTAAAAAATAGATGAAATTCATCGCGGAAGAGAAATTTATTCAGTCATATCGGTCTAAAGGAATTACAAGACATGTCTTCGAAGAACGAACGAAAGAGCTTTGAGACCTTCAAGAAAGAAATTCATTTAAGTCTACCATCCTTAGAAAATCTTCATATAGATTTTCATATTTTCTAGCACGCGTAATTAAATTCCAAAATTTTATGTTGATCCAAGGAAATCACAAGACATGTCTCAAATGAAAAGCTAACCAACCAAACCGTCGAGTAAACGATCCATTGAATCCTAATTTTCATACCTTCAAGCCCACGAAAAAATGTATCGTACGTTTAAAATTCTTAGCCAGAATAGAAAATTCGACATAAACCACACATTCGCGATGCCGAAAATTAATTATATTCGTCATGTGGTTGAGCGAGTCGCGACACCGAGAAAGTATCGCTTTGCAATGGAAAGAGTCAGTGAAACGGACTCGCGCAAAGCCAGAAAAGATGCACGGAAGCTGAAGCGAAATCCGTGGAGTCTATTGTATCCGTTCGAAATCAGTTTCAGGTTGTCGTTCAAGCGGAAGGAGCACACGAGCAGACGCGAGCATCGAGAGTCGTTGAGCGGCGCGGTGCCGGCCAAGTTTATACGCGCGACCACGGTGAAGCCGCACACGCTGAGCCCGCGATGGAACGAGAAGTTTCGTTTGTAAGCAATCCCGAGTATCCTCAGGAGACATTGCTTCTTAGTCTTCGTCCTTTCTTCCTTCGCTTCCGTCCAGTGTTCAATGGCGAAGCGATCGGAAACGCGTTATACGGAATTTCAAACCGGATAGCAACACACGCGGTTTAACCTTCTCGTGTTTTCTTTTCCCCTTTTAGCGACATCGACGACATCAACGCGGATATCCTGCACCTGGACATATGGTGAGTGCTGTCGTTTATCGAGCTGGCTGTTCGCTGTGGTATGGCGTGTCGATCGTGTTTCAGGTGGAATGAAATTTCTTTGTTGGACTTTTTCTGACAATTTTCGCTAATTGGCATGTTTTTTAAAAATAGAGCCTTTTTTAGTCGCAGATAGAAAAAGGGATATTTTGTTTCATTCGAGTAAACGTTGATTGATTCTCGAATGTAGGATAGCTGTACCAGAATAATCGTTTGGATCCATTTGTCCTAGGCTGTGTATCTGGAAAATGACGTTTTGGAGTTAATTAAATCCTGAAATTAATGTAATCCTGCATCTCGATGCATGTGTGGAGAAGAAAAATATCGACGAGATTGAATTGTCAGTAAAGTATGAGTATTTCTATTTCCCTTGTTGAGAACGAAGTCCATCGCAAACGAATTTCGTTTCACTAACTCGCTTACTTTCCACCACTGTATAGCATTTTTCCCGCTGTTCTAACCAACAACAAGGAACGTTTTCGCTCAAATTACCCGTTGACTTTTGTTCCTGTTACATCCTGTATTTTTCTTTTCATTTGAGTTTGCATCCTGTTACGAATAGCGGTACCTCCATGTTTCGTTTCTTTATCGACACTGACTTCGACTGTCGACGAACGTGTACTACCAGCACATTGACAGCCGATTCGTTGCACATTGACTGCCGACGTCACTGTCAGCGATGATTTCCACCAAATGCTTACACGCAATTTCCAAATCCGTGTCTCTCCCTGTCGGAAGTGTTTGTGTTGCCCTGACAGACATAGTTTCAGGGACCACGACGACGAGTCCTCCGTGTTCGACGCAGTGAGCAAGCTGAACGAGGTACGCGGCGTGAAGGGACTCGGAAGATTCTTCAAGCAGATCGCGCAGAGCGCGAGATCCGGTGGCCAGGACGATTTCCTGGGCTGCGTGAATGTCCCTCTTCAGGTATATTACCATTCGTTTGACCGGTTTAATCGTTGTCCTTTTATGACGATAAAATTAGTATGAGGAATCGTCATTTATTAGCTCCTTGCAATCTCGTTGAGATTCGCAGTGGATAAGTGGAAAGTCTAATAATAAAGTCTAATAATGTTCAAAAGTTTTATTTGGAGTCTGTCCATCGTCAAAGCAATTTTAGTTTAGGTTAATTTGAGATCTAGTTTTATTTTCCGAGTCCTCAATGCGAGCGAAACAAGAGGGGTTCGTTTGTTTTCAGGATATTCCAAGCACCGGCTTAGATCGATGGTACAAATTAGAGGCCAGAACGCAACGAAGCACTATTCAAGGTAGAATTAGGTTAAAGCTGAGGTTATCAACGAGAGAAGACAGAGGAACGTCCGAAGAAGACAACTGGGGAGAGCTGAGGCAACAAGAGCGACTTTATACGGTTTTCCTCAATCACGAGATGAATAAACAAAGGGTAGGAAATATTCTTCTCTTCTGAATGCTCTCTTCTTAAGGTACAAGTTTACGTGATATATTTTTTTATTTACAAAATTTATATAAAGAAAATAAATAGTCGGGAGAAGAAAATATTATTTTATACCTATTTCTATTACGCTAATAATTATTTCGCGTTTAATTTCCTTCAACGTGGTACAGAATTGAAATACTGTTTCTTCTTTAACTTTTCGATGCTGCAATTTATTTATCGTGTAACGATGCCATTCTATTTGCGCCATTTAGGAAGACTTCACGGGAGAATTGCCACAAACGGCACTAACGATTCTTCATCAACACGCCGTCCAAGGTGATGTCACGGAATTGCAACAAGCGTTAGTTAGATGGGTGGCGACATCCAGGCAATCAGCGTGCGACCCAAGGATCCTTCATCGTCTTCTTCAGGTTCGTTTCCATTTTCCCGACATTCTTATTCCTCCCGCTACGTTTCTCTTCCCTAACGACCCCGAATCGAATTTGTTTTCAGGAATTAGACAATGTATGGCACACGGAGACCCTTTCCCGGGACGAGGAACAATGTCTCGCGGACTCTTTCAACGAATTTCTCGAGGTAACGTTGAAGAAAGTTCGACAGCATCGAATGCTGTTTCCGCCGCTGCATCGGCCATCGATCTCCAAGTTGGATTACCTCCTTAGGTACGTATCCTTCCAGGAAAACACCGAATGAATTAAATGTAACTTCCGTATTGTAAATTCTATTGTTTTAAAATTAACGATACCAACCTCGTTACTTTCATAAGGCGAAATATCGGTAATGAAGTACAGTAAATACTGATTGAATAAATATTCGAATTAAATTTCAATTAATAGATCCCTGTGAATACGATAAATATTAATCACCATTGCTATTTCACTGGAGAGTTTTCATTTTGAAACGTTATAGCGCGCTGCATTTACGAAAACAATGTGAACTTCGAACACAAAGACCGGCAATGGAGTCCCTATATTTTCCCTCTAACTCATACCGAGAGATAGTGGAAGACTTGCCCTTTGCAATGAACTTCGTTTAAACTCGATATCTTAATTAGTTCTCGAGATACGGAACTTGGAAGCGCGGCACGTAAAACTCGAGGATTTCTGAATGGCAGGCGGATTCTAAGAAACCTAACGACCTACTTTTTTCCCCGCAAAAGTGCGTACATTGTTAGTAGTAATAGTAAAGAAGCGCTGAGTTAGCGATTGTGATTGACTAGGGTACGCGTGATGAGCTTAGGGTAGGTCAGTGAGGGAGAGCCAGCGATGAAGATGGCAATAGCTCCGAAACGGATAATGATATCGTCGTGAAACAAAAAGCGTTTCAAAGAGCAAGATTTCCCACTTCCGATAGTTCTAGGTAGATGAGTCTGCAGAAATTTTTGACGAAGATACGAGCTATCGAAGAAAAGCCACGATTTAATACGATTTCTTTTATTTAGCTCAATTTATTGCTAGATATAGAGAATGTAAACTGTTAGTTTTATCCACTAAAAACACTGTTCGGTTCCTATAGAAAATTAATTTTGCAATTTTATAAACGTCTAATATACCCATTAACGGTAAAAGCTTCTTAGAGTGCTGGTGGTGTAAGAATTAATAAATTACATCGATATTAAAAATTTCTTCAGTAGTAGTGATAGGGTTTTTGTGGTACATTATTAATTTATCCTTAATATTAAGAATTTTTGATATAAGAATAACTGTCATGAAAATGTGCATTATCTCCTTCCAACAGATGTTTAGGATTGCTATCGAACATGAAAGCCTTCAGAGCGTGTTGCCCGTTCAACAAGGAAATCCGTGGAGAAATAATAACCGTCCTGAGAAAGGGAACCCTCGAATGGTTAGTGCTCGATCGAATTTTTTTCATCCCTTCCTGTTTTCCCCTCGAGTCTCTGCCTCAGCTTGCACGTCTAATCAACGACGCTCGTTCCCTGTTCAGGTACGAGGACACCAGGCAGCTAACAATGTGTTACGATAAGGAGCCTGATCAGGATGCAGATAAGGTCCTACAGGACTTCACGAACTTAGTAACTGCGTTACTGGTAGACCTGGAGCAAGGACTCACTTATTACAACAGCCTCTTTGAAAGGTGAGCCTTTCAAATTTCTCAACTTTCGAAATTGAAATGTAAAGTTCGCGAAACTCCTGTCCATTTACAAAATGAAACGGTACAACGTTTCTAGCATATTCAGGCTTTGATTAAAGGTCGCATTGAGTTGGATATATTAAGTACAGCAGTGTCGGGGGAAAAACTTTATTTTTCCTTTTCTTTTTTTTTTTTTTTTTTTTTTTTTCCGCTAAAACTTTG
>NW_016909996.1:126824-135115 GCF_001483705.2 Eufriesea mexicana
TTTTTTTCCCTTTTTTTTTTTTTTTTTTTTGTTCTTCTTCCGCTTAAACTTTGTGATTTTATCATTAAACGTCTGTTGAATCAGAATTCGCGCAATTGAAAGTTAGAAAGTTACACAGGAATACTTGAGACCTTTATTTTTCCACGAATGAATCGCGAATAGCGACGAAACGTAAATACTTCATTGGAATGAAATTTTGGATAAGGAAAATAGTGTTCTATGACGGAGGAAAAAATTATTCGATTAATATTATGTTGTTAATATGTTGGCTTACGAACGACAGATGAAATGTTGTGTTCCAGCACGAACGGCGTGCCATATTTCTCGGCGGTGTATAAACAATTGGACAAGCTGGTAAGCAATTGGCGCGTGAAAAAGAAATGATCATTTTCAACAATCTGAAAGACGAACGAGAAATATATATATACATATATATGAAATATTCTCACTTGATAGACCGTGACGATGCAGAATCAAAGCACACAATCATTATAACACACGACTATATTTTATTTCACTGTTTCGTGAAGCTGGATGTGCTATGTTTGGCTTTATGCTTTACTCAAGACGTCGATCGCGTTTTTCCGAAACTTTCGATCGATACCAAAAGAATATAAAAATCTACCGATGCACTTGAAAGTAAATTAAATTCTTCCTTAAATTCCTCGTGAAAATTGAACGGACAAATACCATTATCGAAACATTAACAAAATGGGAAGAAAATTTTCGTCGCGTCTGAAAATAAAATTTAAAAAAAGTGTAAAAAATTATGAATCATTTCGCAGCGCGTTTTACAATTAGTTCATCTCGATCTCTGCGAATTCGGTCGACGTCCTTGCATCGAAATAACTACAGAACATATTACTCTTTATATATAGGGTGTTCCAGAAATGAGTCACAGACGGCTTGGCAAAAGAATAAATTTGATTAAAAGAATTTGAGAATTGCAGCAAGCGAAGCGAATGCATTTGAACGTTCGCACATCGCGGATAAATGTACAGATAAGCAAAGGACTGTCAAAGGGACACCCTATAGATAAGCGAATCGCAGTGACCTGAAGGCCAGGTTGAACGAAGATCGGACGATGTTGAGGATGAGTTTGAATTGTCCGTCAGGTCATCGCGATCTTACTGTACACGAGATGTTTGTCCATAGCTGGCGGAACACGTGGCGAAACACATGGAGAACACATCCGAGGTACTTTTTCATCGCCACCACGAACTGTTAAAACCCTATTCTTTTTCTATTCTATCTTTCTTCTTCGATCTCCTTGTATATGTGACATTGAATTGTCGTATCGAGGCCGCTTGCTTTCATTTGCTTACGTTTCCCGACTAAAAACTAAATAAATAAATAAATAAATTAACGTGCGAATAAAGATTTACAATTTTCTGAAATTAAAAAAAAAAAAAGAGAAAATCCACTCGTGAACGAATTAATTTTCTAATTAACGCACGCAAATGAAACGATGGGCGGTTGATTAGCTGGTAGTTTCTTGAATATCGTTCTACATCAATGATTACTTGTAAATACTGACTCCTCGCGAGTTCTGAATCATTAGCAAAGTTTTAGTATTTCTCGGGTTTACCCGAGATTCATTAAGATCACCTGACAGAGTAGTTGAGTAGTCGAATATCTATGATAACGTAATTTTGACTGAAAAGCTTGACTGCGAGAGAAAATCGTAAAAGTAGTTGAAAAGTGTTGACGTGCTCCGTTATAAAAGTACTTCTGGTTTTATTTGCGCACATGAGAAACGTTTCACAAGATCAAAGGAAAAGTTACTTCTCTATGAATGAAAATGTTCTTCCGGCTCAAAGACAGCTGAAGAAAATAACTATCTACCGATGTTCTTTAGTTAATACAGTCGACAACCTACTGTTTACACTGTATGTAGTCCTCAATGAAGTTTTCTGTGTCCATAAGTGTACTTTGCTAGTTTAGAGAAAGAAGCTGCGATGGAAACGGGATCGAATCGACGATATGGTTATCCAGATTCAAAGAAATTTTCCACCAGGCAGATGCAATAATTTCATCGATTTATCTGTCATAGAATACAGAAAAATTCGGTCATCGATATAATTTGTTTATTCGTTTATAATTCCAATTTATCTTGTCTGTCAGTAATACCATTATTACCAGTCTGATATTTAATTTTGCTTTGCATACGATATTAAAACAAATTGAGGTATTGAACGTAATATTCGCAACGCGAAAATTAATCTTAATAATAATCGTTTTGTCGGCACACGGGGCCCAATATTATTTCACCTCTGTAAACAAATTATTGCATAATCCATATAAGCCGTATTCGAATAAGTGAAACAAGTACATAAATTATACTTCCAAACGTTCCAAAACGAACGCAAGACTAATTAAATCGATATAATAAAAATATCCTAATCGTAAAAATAGAGAAGAAAAAAACGGAGAAGGAAATGAAAGATGGAAAATTTGGGGAATAAATTTCAGGGACGTAAAGGAATTCGGAATGCCACGTCACGGATATCGCAACATAAATCACCAAAGCCACCTTTGGAAATTTCTAAAAAAAAAAATGGCGGAAAAGGCACGAAGCATTTATCAAAAATTACGATACTTTAATTTCCCGGCGTTCGAGGGATGAAAGAAGGCGATCCACGATGGCTGAAAGGAAGCTGTCCTGACGACTCGGTCCCGGTTCCATCGGCGCACGAACGTGCTGATGCAAAGCGCGTAATTTTTCACCGTATCTTTCACGGGACACCGGAGACGCGAAGGGTCACACCGTGAAGCATGACGTTGCTTTCCATTCGCAGCTCTTTTATTTCCAGCCGGGGTTGCACGATACTCCTTTTGTCGAGGAACTACTTGCCAGCTACTACTCGCCTGCTTACACGTTACACGCTCCGCATGCATCTCCCGCGTAAATTTCCGGACACCGGACACGCAGTTTGCACAGCGAACACACCGAAACCGATGCATGTACTCGTCGAACATTGTCGTTGTCACGTTTATTAGAATTGCTAGAATTTGACGGACAAGTCGAGTAGCTTTGGGTAGCTGGAGAACCTTGGATGGTGAATTTTCCGGTTCAGCTTGGTCTCCTGTGCTACGAAGGATTTCTTTGTTATTTTATTCTTCGTCTTTTAATCGTCGCGATTGGTGCGAGTCGAGGTAGCAGCGGTGTCAAGCAGGAACGTTTATCGATGAAAAGGTCTTAGCAAACCAGGAAATAGTTATTTATATGTATGCTATGGACTAATAGGTCATTATACATAATAACCGGTACTTATGAATAATGATAATGTGATAAATCAGGGTAAACTGTGTCAAATTTATTACATTGCCCGATTTTGCCCTAGTATTATGAATAATGCCTGTATTAATCACCTGGTTTGTAACATATACATTGTGCATTATACAGTGCTTCTGGATTTATTTCTTCTTTAGTGAATTTACAAAAATTAAGAAATAGATTGATTCTTGATATGACTTTGATGAAATTGCCTGTTTGATACCAGTTTTCTTTGAATTTCGTGGAAAATGAATTTTCAAATCTGGAGTTGGATTCGGTTCGAATCTAAAATTTCGATCTTTCTTAAGAAACGTGGATTAGTGTCAAAATTAATATTATTTCGTCCGCATCACTCTCGTACGTTTTCCAACTTCCGGAAGAAAGCAGAACGATATAGGATGAATAATAATTTCCCCGTAGCCACAGGATATCAAGTATCCGGATCGATCTTTTGTTTTCTTGCACCTCCAGCGATGTGCTTCCCGCGCACAGCCACTTAAACGTTCCTCTCGAGCCCCCGACTAACCTTTCTCTCTGTAGGGTGTCCATCACTTTTACGCAAGTTTCCCAAACGTATTAGTCGCTGGGATACAATTTCGCCAATTTCGTCAACCCAAGGGAAACCCTGCAATGCTGCTTCCTGCGCTCAAACCATTGTCTTGCGGATCTTCCGCGTGTCAGACGAACGTTTCACGAGTCACCAGGTGTGCTAAAGATCGTATCAGGGACCAACCCTCTCTCGTGTATGGAAAATCGTATGGAAGATAAAGGGTTGATGATGGAAGAATTTGGGAAGGGATGAGGGAGTAATTACCCTCTATTGTTTGGCGAAAATTAATCTTTCACGATGGAAATTGAGCTTATTTCGCGCATAGGAAATTGTATTTTCGTTAATGGGTTGGTAATGATGATGATGATGAAATTTGACAGCGATCATGGGAGTTTCGTAATTTTTATTATATTTTTCATTTTTCCTTGGATAATCGCGAGGAAATTCGTACGAAAGAGTTGAGGAAAATATTCGAATAGAAGTGGCGAGTAGTACATTTCGGAAAAAAATTGGAGATCGTGCTTATCCTAAACGAGTAGTATACCGGCTAAGCTTCCGTGCTTAGGTAGCCATTCTCGCTTTGTCTTCGTTATCGTAATACGGGACGTTTACTAACGTCAGCTCCTAAGTGAGAAATATGTACCATACTTTCTCATCCGATTTTATTCTTTGCGAATATCGCGCTGCGATAATGAAAGTTGCTCGGGATCTTCGGGTTCCTTAAACAGAGGGTCGTTAGGTGGTGCGTTAATTGAATATCCGCACTGTACTTAATTTCCATGTAGAATATACCAGTATCGTAGTATTTTTTAAAAATTTCGCTATTTCTCAGTCACCTTATTCTAACAGTATTAGAATAATAATTTTTCCACTTTATATCGAATTTCTTTCATCTTTCTGTCAGCAAGTTAATCTAAAAACGCAACTAATCGAGAAGTTTCTTCATCGAGAACGAACGAGAAACGCTCGAAAATCGTTAGAAATGCAATAGAACACGAAGATAAATACGTAACATAAACTTTACTCCATTCGAATCGTCTTTGATACCACGCGTTATTCCTATCCCAGCTATAACTTTGTATTTCAAAGTGACGGATTAATTATCCGATATTTCCGATGAAAGACGTTCGTTTCCTTTGAAAACGCGTTTCATCGATGGAGAAACGACTGAAAGCTCGTCTGGGGAACGAGTTACCGTGGGATCGAAGTAATTTCGAAAGTTGCCAGGTGTTCGTACTCTCGTACCTTTTACCTTCTCCCGATAATTTGTCCGGTCGAACCTCCAGTTCTCTCAGCCCTCGTTTCGAGACAACTTGCATTTGTCTTGCACGCGGCTAATGCTCGTTTCCTGGAAACACGCGATATCGTTTGGAAGCGTGATCCGCGTGTTCAATACGCGTTTGAAATTCGACGAAGAGACGAAACGGGAGATAGACTGCTGAAACTTGCCGTTCACGGGGTTGCCGAAACGACCCGCAGTTGTCGAGGGTGGTTTCATTTTGATTCATCGTGGTTAGGTCGTTAGGGGGTTTCCCTTGGTGTGATTTGTTACGAGGGCAATGCAGCTGATTGTTTTTCAGATATCTTTGGGAATTTTTATAGGGATTTTGTTCGATATAATTAATTATCAAAACAGTTTTTAAGAAAAGTTCCTTTTCCCAAAAGATATTCGTTGTTCAGAGATCTCAGCGACCAAACTTCACATATGTATATAACGAAACTTGCGTAAACGGTGAGAAAACTGGTGGAATTGCGAAAAGACTTTCGAAGCACTAGTAGAATCAGTCGGTCATCCCCCGTCCTTCGGTTTCATCGGAAGAAATGTATTCGATAGATGCAAAACGAGCTCGGAGCAAGGGTCACCACAGCTTGTCTTCAGCTTCACGGTCAGGACCCGGACGAAGAATATGTGCTACCACCTGGAGCGGAAATCGGGACCCCGATGTTCGAGTTGTACTTGGCTCTGCAGGATTTTGTCACGTAACTATATAGACAGAATTACCCGACTCGAATGCTCGAAGAGAAATAATATTTCGCGATTTCGAGGATCAGATACGAACCTCGAAGAGCGGAATAGGAAATAAATCTGTAATGAAATAAACTGTCTAATCGAGCAATTTCGAAGTTAGGATATATTAGCGACATTTCTTGTTCGAGTAACCGGAGAGTAATATTTTTAGCATGAAGGAGACCCTGCCGCAGTCCGACCATAAAACTTTGGCGATTTGCAAGTATTACGAATGGTTCAGACCAGCTGTCGACAAATGGTTGGATCTGGCTAAATTGAAGGCGATCCAGCGCGTGAGAAAATCGGCTGAACTCGATCGGATTTGTGTTGGAGAATACATTGTGAAGCATGGTACCTCCGCCATTGACGTCACAGCTTGCTTCTATCAGGTATGAGCCAAAAAAAGAAATACAATTTTAGTAATGTAATAATACAAGCAACAGATCATCTTTTCAGAGAGAAATATTAGCAGGAATAAATTTATGACTCGAAATATTTTTAGATCAAAGAGTTTTGGAAAAAGTTAGCCTGGCCGGATCTTCCTGGGTCGTACAACTTGGTCTTGAAAGTCGTGGATGTGAGTAATTAGTATAATTTATTTCTGTGGTACTATTACAAATCTGCTTCAAAACTATAGCGTCCTGATCTAACTAAATAAACAGTAAATTAAGTGATTAATAATATATTTATGTGGAGTTGTACGAACTTTTATCCAAAGTTTTTTAATATTTGCATAATTTGTCTAACTTTCACGTTTTTATTACAGGCAATTTGCAGTCCAGCTGCTCACTACGCCGAAATCATCCACCAGAAACTAGCAGATAGCGGCTATTATGAGGAACAAACTCCGTATAAGACAACAGACGAGGTAATCGTTGAGGTAGAGACCGCTTCGCATTAGTAAAACACGACACTGCTTTGCAAAGATAGCTGAGCGATATTGAGAACACTTTACCATGAGAATGAACGAGGTGACCGTCTTAAACACGCTTGTATGTCGCACTCTGCTTGGCAAACGTACAATGCAGACGTATATGCAAATGATCAATGATACAGAATAGCATGGACAGCAATGTCAAAGCAACTTTACTGCTGCACATATAGAAATTAGTACTAAGCGTCTCTTTCTAGCTTATGTATATTTTTTATACATCTTTACCGAATTCTTACTTCGAAAATGTGTAACAGGATTTTTAGAAAATCCTAAAGAAAATGTATTTCGAATCATCTTCAGTAACAAGAACCTTGTTGATCTCAAACTTAATAAGAGTGTAAAGTAAATTAGAGTAAAATGATCTCTCACACATGAAGTCGGCGCTCATAGATGGACCTGTAACATTAACTGATTTGAAATGATTTCGTAGATGTGCGTGGCTATCAACGGCCTCGAGTACGTTCGAAGATGGCTTCTGCAGTTAGGCGAGGAGCTGCTGATCGAGAAGCTTCTGACAGCCTTGGAGTGCCAAGCCGGCGATTCCGCGCGAATGCAGTCCGCTTTGACGTCACCGTTGGAGCAGACACCAGGACAAATGTTACTGTTCATAAATCAGATCGTCTCAAGGATCGGCACGAAGGTCGGCATTTTTAGCAAAAATACGAAACCATCGAATAAAAATTATTTTCTCCTGTTAAAGAAAATTCGATCCTTTTCTTATTTATTGGAGAAGGGGTGGTTTCTATTTTTAGCACGAAAAAATATGGAATTCTAGACATCCTTGATGTGTTATGAATTCGAAATTAGACAAAAGATTGTGAATGATCGGTATTGTCTCATGTCGGTATATTTTAAAGTGTAAAATGATCAAGATTGATTTTATGCTATTGATCTAACGTTGAGTCTGTATTCGATTTATAGATGAGACCACCGTTGAAGAAAGCCATGTTCCATCTGGCCTGGTCACCGGATAGTTTGCCCACTTCTGAAGCTATCGCGCCATTGCTCGAGTATTTAGACATGCACCTGGTGGTACTGAATTCGGCTCTGCTTACTGTCAATTTTAATAGAGTCCTCCAGGACATCTGGGAGGTGGTACTGGCTGTGCTCAGCAATCAGATGGATGGAAATGCGGGTGTAAGTAATTTTGATAGAGTATTTTTATCAATTTATGGGATACGATTGTTGGAAACAATTATTGATATTCTAATTGTTATAAGAAGCTGACTTAATTCTTTTGGCTTTTAAATAATTGTAATTTCAAGTATTTTAATTCCAAAATTAAGTATTCATTAATATTAGTGTCCAAAATATTTGTTTCATAATTGAAAATGATAGAAATAGTATCGGTATTGATATGGGTCGAATTTATTGGAAAATCTGTTCCTTTGCAGGACAAGCCAGCGATGTTCTACGAGAGACTTCACGAAGCTTTAGACTTATTGGTGAAATTTTTCCACGAAGACGAGAAAGGTTTATCGTACGATGCACTTCACTGTCAAAGCTTCTTAAACGTAGAAGA
>NW_016909996.1:135167-147126 GCF_001483705.2 Eufriesea mexicana
AGCGTCTACAGTATCACAAAATGGATACGACGTTTTTGATCGATCGATTTTATCGACAACGACTTCAGGTTGCTATAGAATCCAATCTTTATAATATATTATTTAAAATTGCTATGCAGTCTATTTATTTACTATCACGAAGCTTTATTTTCTTAAATTGATTGAGATTACTTTTCTCAATAAAAGTGTCGTATTTTTAATGAAAAAGAAAATACACTTTAAAAGTAAATATATAATAATTTATGATTACTTTTAGGACCAACTAAACACCGTATCTTCCGAGTACGGCGTTCTAACAGTGAGAGCGTATCTAAATCACGATTCTCTGTGCGTGGAAGTTATAAACGCCAGAGACGTGATACCTCTAGATCCGAATGGTTACAGTGACCCCTTCGTGATAATCGAACTGCTGCCACGAAGAGTCTTCGAACACTGTGCTGAGCAGCACACCAATGTGAAGAAGAAAACTCTAAATCCTATGTTTGATGAATGTTTCGAATTGTAAGTAACTTTTCTAATTACGATGACAACTTAAACATTTAGTACATATTTCACTAACTCTGGATACTATTTTATAGTTCCGTAAGCGTCGAGCAATGTCGAAGTCCAGATGCCATGGTGCTGTTCACCGTAATGGACCACGACGTGCTCACCGCAAATGACTTCGCGGGCGAAGCATTCTTGGGGCTTAATACGATACCTGGTGTGACCGACACGAATGCCAGCATAGACAATTTCCACGGCCTCAAGCACACCGAATTACCCCTGATGCATCAGAAGAATCGAAGTGAGTTCAACGAACCCACCTTCTCGTAAAAGCTCCTCCTGTTCGTCCCATCCATTCTCATCCATTTCCCTCGATAACTGAAAGAGCCGAGGGAAAAAGAACGTCACGCAAAATAACTTTACTGCAATATTCGATACTTGTTTGAGGAAGTTTTTCTAAGATCAATAGATGCGATAACTGAATTATCGGGAACTTTGTTAAATGCTAATATGATTTTTTAGTAACTGAGATAGCAAGAGGGTTTCGTAGGACTCTCACCGGATATTTTACTTAATAGATGTTATTAAATATTTCATAGCGTCGTTTCTCTCTTTCATCTTATCCCTTTTCATTGAAGGCTAATTAAAAAAGCTTCAGAATCCAATGTTGCAGTCTTAATTATATGTTACTTTAATCATATCAATGAGATTTTCTATTCTTCCTTTTATGAAAATGTGAGTGATATTAAAAGCATTCGATAATCTGTAGAGTATTAATTAA
The DNA here is from genome assembly GCF_001483705.2 of Eufriesea mexicana. Classification (NCBI taxonomy): domain Eukaryota; kingdom Metazoa; phylum Arthropoda; class Insecta; order Hymenoptera; family Apidae; genus Eufriesea; species Eufriesea mexicana. The sequence goes on from NW_016909996.1 coordinate 136,435, forward strand.
ATTGCGATAAAACTCTGTTCTCAGACCACCCGATTCTACAGATTCTGGAGACGAGAGTCGGCGACAAGATGGCCCTCGACTTCGTGAAGAAGCAGAAGCAACGGTTTGCCTCGACGTAAAATGGGTCCAGAACCGGAATCGAGGGAGCACCGCGGAAAACGAGGTATCTCGTGATTGATACGCGACGATCGCATCGAGTGTCGATACTCGACGGGAAGAAAGAAGAAAAAGGCAGAGGAGGTATGAAGAAGATGAAACGAAAAATCAAAATCCATCCCCGCGGATAGCTCGTCGACTCTCTTCTCGAGGTCTTAGCCCCGAAATTCGTCAGACCTTTCTCAGTGTAAATCGTGTTGAATATAATCGGTGTTGGTAACTAAGGAAATTAAATAGAAGACAGAGAGCGAGAGAAAATATTGTTAAAGAGCGGAAGCAGCGAGGATTAAAAATCACTGGGAGAATATGAGAAAGAAAAAATATAAGAGAAAACATATATAGATATATATATTATCAGAACTATTTTTGTGTGAAGAAGAACAAATCGGATCGCAAAGGGAGCGTATAAAGAGGAAGAAAAATATTAAAAAAGAAAAAAACATAAAAAAAATAAAAATAAAACGTTTAAATCTGTCAGCGTGATGTATCTAAGGATAAATGTTATAAAAAAAGAAACAAAATGCTATCGTCGAGACCGTCGAAACTCGAAGCAATGCTAAACGGCCGTGACACACAGGAGCAATGTTCAAAATGAGAACTCTTTTTTCGATATCTGAAAACAGCGAAAGGCGGAGCAGAGATCACGAGGTTTCACTTCCAGTCTCGGTAACGTCCATCGATCGCATTTGAAAGAAAGTGACTCCTTTCAGCTTAAATATAAAATACAGATAACACATGCATCAAATAATCGAATTCAAATAATATATATATATACATATATGTATGTATACACTATATAATATCATAAAATATATTCATCGCCGATTCGCATCGCTTCGACGATTACAGATCAATCCCACAGAGAGTCGATATACGATATTTTTCTTACTCATCATTGGCTAACGTCTCTTTCTATATCTTTCCACCGCGTCGTTTCTCACTTCTCGATCCAATATTTCCAGCGATATTTCTATCCGATCTCGCAAGCAGGCGACCTCGGGTCCTTTCGTCAAATCTCGCACGACGTATTTCGATCTGCGTTTTACGAAAAACGAAACGAAACGGAACAACCGAAGAACGAGCGAATTAACGAAAGGGACAAAATGCGAGAGAAAAATAAAATGAAAAAGACGAGAGGGACAAATAAAAATTCGTAGACGAACGATGATGTGCCCGTGTTGCATGTGTACGTAAGAATGTACGCGAAAAATAAATACCACACATACACTCACGTTACACGCATGTATAATGAATTTAATCGAATAATTAAGAATACCAGCGAAAGTGTCTACCCCTTGCGTATCTGTGTCCTTTAACAAGGGACTCAGTGTTTGATTTTGCTCGTACAATCTGAAATCTTTCTACAGCTCTTTTCCAATCTCCTCGACACGGCGCCTCGTGTCTCTAAAATCGAATCGATCGATTCGACGAAATTGGACGAGTATCAGACGAAGAAAGGAACGCGAGGAGAACGATCGAAGGATTCTCAGAGGGTTGCTCGCGATATTTTTACTTCCGATCGCGAACCTTAGAGCTTCAATCGCGAATTTCCAAGTCGCGATCACGAATTTCCGAGTCCCGATCGCGATCTTCCGTGTTTCAATCGCGATTTCTGTTAGCGATTTTTGGAAAAGATAACGATAGAGGGTTGCGAAAAAATTAGCGAGAGGAATTGTAAGAGAATTGAATGAATAACGATCGAAATCGACGACCAAAAGTAGGTAGATCAGTCGTTACGGGAAATTTCGAGGGGATATACGAATGACAAAACGCACACTCGTCAATTTTTCTATTGCACGATTATTCACGCGCGTCTCGTTTGCGTCTACATACTATACGTACGTGCGTGCACACGCGAGAATAAAAAATAAATAAATAAATAAATAGATAAAAGTAAAAATATGAGGAACTGGAGGAGAAGATCGACAGCGCATCTATGTATCTCGTACACGCCTTCGAAAATATGCGGAGAACAAAAATATGTATATGTGAAAACGAATTTAGAGGAACAAAGAAGACAAAGAATAGAAGGAAGTAGAAGAAACGATGATCTCTCGAAATGTCGTCTGTCCGATCCTCGGTATAATCTCGTGCATCGAATCCAATCGAACTCTATTTGCTTTTTCAACCTTTTACAATCACCAGAAACGTATGTACGATTTGTCTTGTATCGTAAGACGAATAAATTAATATAAATGTACGAAGACACCGTGGTCTGGTGCTTGCAACCTGCCCCATACCTTTTTCTTTGCAACGTATTCCTTTACCATAAGAAGTACCACCTTCTTCATTTTACATTACTTTCTTTTTTCCCTTATGAAGAAATCACACTTTGATAGAATAATTGAAATGATTGAAACCAGAGTGTTGCTTAAGATGAAATAATTTTCAACGAATTTTCAAGAATTGGATTACGCACGACAGATGTAGTATTAAATTTATAAAAATATTTATTTATAAAAACTTAATATATTATAGAAATATGTAATATTTTTCTAAGTTGTTAAATGCAATTTACAAAATGGGAAAAATAATATCGATCGAAAGAGATTTATAAATATTCCGAGGTACCATTGCGTAGTTTACTCCACTGATTTCTGAGACTGCACAGGACTATCAAGCTTCTGCACATTCGAACACTCCTCCGTTCGAATAATCGGTTCACCGTCTAATTTTTCCAAAACTGGCAGGCGTTTAGCCACTTCCGATCTCCAATTTTCCACCTGCAAAATAACACTAATAATAAATACGCTATTGAATATATGAATCGTGGAATAATAAAATAAATGAAGCTACTACACGCAGTTGCAATAAAATTGAGAATAAAAATTTGTTAAATCTTTTATTTCCTTTTCTTATTGCAATACTCCTTCATTTCACTCTACTTTTCCATCCAAATTTCGAGTCTTCGTTTGATGACTAGAAAATTAAAAGGAATCTTCAAATTCAACTTCGAATTTTCAATAATTCATAAAACAAAGAAGCGGGAGAAATTATTTATTAGCGATAATTAAAAAATATTCGATTCGATATGGATGAAAAAGCTAGGAGACAGTTTTGCAAATTCGACAGGATCTAAGAAAACTACCTCTGAGCTCTCGTAGAGCGGATTTCCGACGAAAACCAAATCTCTGAGGTTGGCGAGCTCCTGAAGTTTGCTAAACTCGTTCCACTCTCTAACCAAATTGTTCGACATGTAGAGCACACGAAGATTCCTCATCGCGTTGATTCCCTTCGTTTTCTCGATGAGATTGTACGAGATCCAAAGTTCCTCCAGAGTGTCGCCCAACGCCTCTAAGCCGGAGAATCCTTTAATCAAGTTACGGCCTAACGAGAGGATCTTTAGGTTCTTCAGCGTTCCGACTCCTGCGGCAGAAGAGACAATTTCAACGTTTTCTCAGATATATCTGATACCTATCCGATTCCAAATTCCTCGAAACTTAGTCGAGAAATAGCTAATCACGCGTTGATACAAAAATTCGAATGAAATTCACTTATATTTAAGAAAAACTTGAATACCTCTCTATATCTGCTTATCCTTTTGAAAATTTTGAAGGAATAGTGAAGCTAAAAAATACCGATCATATCTAATAGTTATATATAAATTCGTATAAAATTATTTAGCAATTAGTCTCGTTTGGAGAATAAAAGAAAGGAGAAAATAGGAGTTAGGGAGCTTGGAAATAAAAGAAAATTGAAATAGTACTCGAGAAGGATACAAATTTTAAGCAGAAAATAAAATATACACCACTACTCGTGGTTTTATAATTCGAGGACACCGAATTATATAAGATGACCGACAAGATTGAGTTCTATAGAGTGGAGGATGTTGTCCGGAAGGATCCGACCATAATGAAGTTTTCGTCCGATCGAATCGCATTAATCGCGATGTAATTAAACGTCAATTAAGGAGGACGACCAGCAGCTACGATCCATTTCTCGTGACCCGCGACGTAATTCCATTTACGCGAAATTATTTGCCCAGTCGAACGACTTCGTTCATTATTCTTGCGCGTTCATCTCGATGACAAATTCACGAGAATGCATGGATCCTCCTGATTTATGATAGATCGTGATCACTGGTGCGTCCAGTTCCAAACACTTGAAACCGTGCATCGCGATTTGAAAATAAGAAATATTCATTTTAATTCAATTTTTATAATAATTATCATAAATAAAAATATATAATGACAGTAATAATTGTGGTAATGGTTGACATAGAATTTAATATCCTATTAATATTAATATGAAATTCGGGATTTCAGGATGCAAATAACGTTTCTCTGGAAAAAATATTCCAATACATTTCTCCAAGCATTGTAGGTATCTTTGGTAGGTATCTTTGTTAAGAGTGCAAAGAGTGCAAGAGTGCAACATTGTGAAAAATTTGAGAAAAATTTGAGATTCTCATAGTCACAGAGTTACCTAATTCCAAGTATTAAGGTATAAAATAAAATAGATCCCAAATTTTGCAGCTACCTTCATTAAAGTCCCAATAACACAGTGTACCTGTAGTAATTATTGACGTAGATTTTAATTTACATATATTTAATAAAACTGAGTGATGTTATGAGATAAATGGTATATCAATATGAACAAATTTAGGAATATCAATATGAAAAACGAGTATGAGTGTAACGAATGAAGTCTGATATGGATTGTGTATATTTATGTACTGTACGAAAGAAGAGAGAACGAACTGAAAGAGTAGTAGATAGGTCAGTTACAATTCAGAATTCATTGAGAGTATACGCGTGAACGAGTATCGTATAATACAAAAGAGCATAATTAAATATATAAATAATTAAATGTATTTCACCAACAATTTTTACCCTGACCAATAATTCTGTAAAATAAATATTTATTGAATTCGTAAATAATTTATAAATATATTATCCACCTCTAGCAGTAATAATAATTGAAAGGGAAGCAGCTATCATCGAACGTTCATTCATTCGCAAAATGGTAAAAATAAATGAAAAAGAGGATACCTACCGGCAATTTTCTCGATCATGTTCGTCGACAACGACAGCTTCTCGCAATTGACCAAGGTCGACAAAGCGTTGTCCATCTTTTCTATGGGTGGCCATTGGAAGCTCAGAATCACTTCCTTCGCGGAGGAAGCTTCTTGGCCATTCTCTTCCTCCCACTGTCGGATCGCCTCTTTGCAGGTGGTCGGTTTCGTGGTAATCATGCTTCTTCTCTATCGTTACTCGGTTCGATAAATTTTCTCGAAATGGCTGGATATCTGTCGCTTTAGAAGAAACTCCGTTGAAATGAACGAGCATGAATCGAACAACTAATTCAGCGAATACCATGCGAGTAAATAGAAGAGGAAGGTATACGTAAACGAAAGGTAAGTCTGATTTTGTGGATCAAGTATGGTAAGAGGGGTTAATAATATTCATCAAGAACGACGAGAAATTTGCACATCTATTTTATCATATTTAATAAAAATAATTTTTTTGGGAATTACTATTAACCCTTTGCACTCAACGACTTTTTAGTTACAGAAGAATAGTAATTTGTAGACTTTCTGTCGACGATATTTTTAAAATGGTAAATGAGAAATCATATGCAAATTAAGACGTTGAATTATTTTTCTTCGACATTTCACACATCGTTAGGTAATTTTAAATTTGATATATTAATTTACGTCGATCTTTAGAATCTGATTAAATGTTGACTGATTGTGAGAGTCACCTCTCGAGTGCAAAGGGTTGAATCCTCTTTCAAATTAATATTAAAATGAATTATTCAAAATTTTATATTATTGCAACTCATCCAAGCTTAACCCTTTGCACTCGAGAGGTGCCTCTCGCAATCAGTCGCCACTTGATAAAATTTCGAAGATCGATATTAATTTAATGTCAAATTTAAGATAATGTAATGATGTGCGAAATATCGAGATCAAATAATTCCATATATTAATTATTATACGATTTCTTATTTACTGCTGAAAGAAATATCGTCAGCTTTATGGCAGAAAATCATTGAACTCCCACTCTTCTTGAACCAAAAAATCGTCGAGTGCAAAGGGTTAAATTTCCTACATTCTTGGTTATATTTTAAATTTCTTTCTTGAAAGTTAGGCTGAATAACGAAATGAGGTGGTGTCATGTGGGAAGTATGGGAACCTTGCTGATGGGTTCGAAGGGCAACACTTTCCCATGGTCGACATTGCTGCATGTGTCACAGAAAACCTCCGTTTATTTTAAACCATCGAGAAATTTAAAATATAACTAAGAATAGGGGTTCTTGTTGAATATCATTAACCCCTCTTACCACATAAGCCATCTCTCCACCCTTTACATTTATAAGTTTGACACTAGATTTACGGAACCTGCCAATTTCACAGAGGGGTTGCTCCAATTATACGATGGAAACAAATTTAGTTAACTTATATTAAGATTGTTAATATAATATATAATTGTTTTTAAATTAAACTAATCGTGGTTTCCTTTACCTGTCAATTTGACAGGTGTGTTTAGAAATAAGTATACAGATAGCGTCCGTAAACCTAGCGTTAAAGATTTCTTCTTTTCCCTTAATTCTTCGACTAAAAACGAGTCTGCTTGTTCCCAAGAAGTAAATGTCCTTAAAAATTCCACGGACATGGATATTCGGGAAAGTTATTCGAGAAACGAATACCACGCGAGATGCTGGAAATTTTTTAATAAGTCGCGTGCCTGGCTGCTCCGTTTGAGATGTACCAGCATTTCAGCGAGGGACCACGAGTCTCGCAAATCGTTTCATACGTTTTCCCAATAAAAATTCAACCCTGGCTCGCCCTTTTACGAGTTTGCTATTAATATCTCCTTTCAGATCGTGCCTTCTTTCATTCTAATAAATGCCACAAGGCTATACGTTGCTTCTTAATTAACCCTATTGCGGAACTCGTTGAAACTTAATTAGGAAATTTTAAATACCTCTGTGGTGTCTCTTAGCATTTTACACATGGAGCATTATAAAGAGGAAATTCGATAAAACACTGGTCGTTGAAGAAGAAGAAGAAAAAAATGAAGAGTACAATTGCCATTCGTTATTATCCAATTTTTCTGATTTAAATTTCACGTTCTATATTTGAAATAAAATGGAAATGAGGTCCTCCTTTGATTCACTGAATTTATTTTGTATTCATATATATATACGGTATAACCAATTGATCGATTGGAATTAAATGGTCGCCATGGAATTAATTTTGAACGCCATTTTCCAATTTTCCCTGTATATTTAGGTTGTAAAGTCTTAATTCGCCGTGAAACGATGTTCTGCGATAATTAAGATTGCGTATTTTATATTTAAATATTTCGCACAATCGATTAATCTACATCCATTAAATTGTTTATCCTGTACAATAAATATTACGAAATTACCCTATTTTAATTTTCGATCTTCCTCTCACATTTATATTTCGTAGTTTTAATTCGCGTAAGAAAATTCTGTGATAATACAATTTCTTCTACCTGAAACTACTTGCCATAATACCGAGCAATAAATTTTAATTTTTCCTTTAATCTGTAATATCCATTATGTAATTCTTGCGGAGTTTATTTTTCTGAAAGCGAATCTTTCATCCTTGACTTGCGTAAGAATGTTAAACGAAACTTGCATAATAATGTAAAAGATCTCAAAGATCCAGTGTTTATTATGATGTTAACAATTAATATGTATATGTGAAGCTTTCAAACTGAATAAAAAGTATCTAAGCATATAATCATCGTAGTTTCATTTTCTTTTTACCAATAATAAAGTCATTCGCCTACTTCTATGATTTCACGCTCGTCGGGCTATTAATAGAGTAAAGAGAAGGGAATAAAATGTGTTATACTTATTTATGTCGTTTTATTGTTTTGTTTCTTCCGCCCAATGCGTCACGTGGTTTTCAATTCTGCAACTTCGATCAGCGCCATCTATGATTTTGTACCAAATGATGAGAAAAGTGATAGGAATATAGAATGCGCAAGGAGGTCGTCTATACCTCGTCATGTGCTAGACAAGGACGGAAGATGGGTAGAAAAAGACAGAAAGGCTCCGGTGGAGAAAATTAACTAATTACTCAATTCTGGTGATTAATTTATGAACTTTTATAGCCTTGTCGCAAAGCTGAAACTCTGAGCAACATTCTTATTCTACTTTTGTACATAATTTATTGCTAATTTAAATGTTATTAATAATTATTTCACGGCGTGGGTAATTTGAAAACAACGCCGAACATGATGGTCGGTAAAATTATTTAATTATATTTAAAACTAGAAGAAAAATATGATCGAAAGTTATATGAGAAGATTCGCAAGAATATTGTTTTTATAATGAATGCATAAAAGTCGAAAATTAATGACATAAAAGATAGTTATTAATGAGAAACCATTGAGATATTCCACACAAATTCGAAGATTTCAAACACGCTTTGGAATAATTATTAATAGTCAATCAATTAAGAAGAAATTATTAACGAAAGTTATATGAGAAAGTTCACCAAGGATCTGCCTTTACGATGCGATTATAAAAGTTCATAAATAAATCGCAGAAATTGCATACATTGTTAATTTTCCACTACCGAATTGATTTCTTAGGAAGTATCCGGTGCACATAACCAGAGTTAGTAATCTAGTAAATTGAAGTCAGTGCCATTTATGAGTTTAGACTCGAACCTCAGGTTCGGTAAGATGAGCACAGATGGCGCCAGGAGAGCTCCTAAACCACATAACGTGATGGCGGACCAAAGGAAACAATAAAACGACTAATACACGTTCTCTTCCATTGTTTTTATTTGCTTAAGAACTCCATAAAGTTTTCTACATTCTTTAATAAGTTCAGCCCGAGAAATGGTTTTAATTGAACGGTCAGCATTCGCTTCTTTACGTGGCAGACGAGAAATCTCCAATAGTACGTATGTCAACGCAATGGTAAAAGCTCCTATATTAATGACAGAAATTAACTAATTTGTAAATTTTTCTCCAAGAGAACAGGAGAGTGCATAGAAAATGGGAGAAGAATTGCAAGAAAACGCAAGAAGCATTGTTGTGTCCATGGAGGTGTGCCTGCATCAAGCAAAAGAATGTAAGTTTTTGTATTAACATAATCTTAAGTTGTAATTAAATAGTGTAACATATAAGCCATTTTTTCCCTATCTTTTATTAGTGATTGCAGAGCCTAGTTATAAAAAGGCAATATTCTATTGAAGTAAATTGGCACCTACAACAGGAGAAAAATATTGGACTCGTGGAATATCACCAGCGCAGAGTTATTAGATGTCCAGAACTATTTTTTATAGCAAGAAGAAATTGAAGCAGTAATAGAATTATGTAGAGTATGTCTATTGGATTTTAGGTTGGCTAACCGTATGACATACAAGAAAGAAATATTTGACAGCGAAATGAAGATTTAAAACACAGAGATTGTGTTGGAAGACAAAAGGGATCAAAATTAATTTAAATGATGGCCTGTTATAACAACACGATATAGAGAATATAGTGATACTGAAAGGTATGTTGTATTGTTGTAATGAATGAATATTAACATTAGTGGTGAAAGTCACTGATCAACACTAATGTGTTAAATTTCAGAATGCTTGAGCTGCGGTATATAAAGAAAAGAGAAAAGTTTGAATGAAAGCAGTGAGAAGAGAAAATGCTTATTATCTGGAATCAGGAAATAGAAAGGAGGCAGCATATGTATCAACATGGTTTGATGTATGATTTCCATATGCAAATATGAGGACCATTGAAGAGATGGAGAATGAACAATTGGTAATAGTTATAAAAGTTAAATATAAATTGAATATAGAATATAAATTTTGCATTAAGGCACAAATATGTATAAATATCTATAGGGACTTGGAAACTATAAAAGCAGCAGTAATAATGGGGCTGTGGCACATGGAATTGATTGGGCCTGTGAAACCAATGTTAAAAGGAGATAAAGGTATGTCTTATCTGCTAATGATTATTTGAGAAAAGAACCATTCGGTTCACTGATTTATAAATGACTAAAGATTTAATATGAAATATTAATGACAATGGATTTTTTTTTATTATAGGAGACTTACAAACATGAGTAATATTTATATGTAAGAGCCAGCCACTAAGGGTAAAGTAGTAAGTATTAGTTAATAATGTTTCAATAGATTGTATATGTGTTTTTAAAAATTTAACTATTATACAATATTTACTTTCTAAATTTCTATATTAATATATCAAATAATTTCTAATTTGAACTGCAATAATAAACAATAAATTTTAATAAATTTGATTTTAAAAGCATTTTACATTAATCAAACTAATATATTTCTTATAACTAGGTTATAATGAAGACAACTGTTGGTGATATTGAGTTAGAATTATGAGCAAAAGGAATTCCAAAGGCATGTAAAAATTTCATACAATTATGTATGGAAGGTTATTAGGGTGACACTATATTTCATAGAATTATCAAAAGATTCCTAACACAAGATGGTGATTCCACAAGTACAGGAGAAGGTGGTAAAATATATGGAGAACCATTTAAAGTGAGACTATATTTAAAAATTAAATA
>NW_016909996.1:151225-154869 GCF_001483705.2 Eufriesea mexicana
TTTTGAATAAAAAAGGGAGTTATTTAATTTTTAAATATAGTCTCACTTTAAATGGTTCTCCATATATTTTACCACCTTCTCCTGTACTTGTGGAATCACCATCTTGTGTTAGGAATCTTTTGATAATTCTATGAAATATAGTGTCACCCTAATAACCTTCCATACATAATTGTATGAAATTTTTACATGCCTTTGGAATTCCTTTTGCTCATAATTCTAACTCAATATCACCAACAGTTGTCTTCATTATAACCTAGTTATAAGAAATATATTAGTTTGATTAATGTAAAATGCTTTTAAAATCAAATTTATTAAAATTTATTGTTTATTATTGCAGTTCAAATTAGAAATTATTTGATATATTAATATAGAAATTTAGAAAGTAAATATTGTATAATAGTTAAATTTTTAAAAACACATATACAATCTATTGAAACATTATTAACTAATACTACTTTACCCTTAGTGGCTGGCTCTTACATATAAATATTACTCATGTTTGTAAGTCTCCTATAATAAAAAAAAATCCATTGTCATTAATATTTCATATTAAATCTTTAGTCATTTATAAATCAGTGAACCGAATGGTTCTTTTCTCAAATAATCATTAGCAGATAAGACATACCTTTATCTCCTTTTAACATTGGTTTCACAGGCCCAATCAATTCCATGTGCCACAGCCCCATTATTACTGCTGCTTTTATAGTTTCCAAGTCCCTATAGATATTTATACATATTTGTGCCTTAATGCAAAATTTATATTCTATATTCAATTTATATTTAACTTTTATAACTATTACCAATTGTTCATTCTCCATCTCTTCAATGGTCCTCATATTTGCAAGTCAATGCCACACATGTTTATCTCTTGATACATATGCTGCCTCTTTTCTGTTTCTTGATTTGACATAATATACATTTCTTCTTCTCATTTCTTTTATTCAAACATAACACATTAGTGATAATCATTGACTTTGACCACTGATATTAATATTCATTTATATCAGGAACACAACATACCTTTCAATCTCACTTTATTCTCCATATTTTGTTATAAGAGGCCATCACCTAAATTAATTGTATTCCTTTTTGTCTGCCTAAACCATCTCCATTTTCTGAATTTTTATTTGACCATCGAAGATTTATATCTTGTATGTCATATGGTTAACCCACCTAGAATGCAATAGACATATCATACTTTACATATTTATATTGCTGCTTCAATTTTTTCTTGCTATAAAGTATAATTCTTGGCATCTACACTGATGATATTCCATGAGTCTAATATTTTTCTATTGTTGCACGTGCCTGTTTATTTCAACAGAATATTATCTTTTCTAACTTACACTATTTAATTATACTAAACATAACTAAAGGTTATGTTAATACAAATACTTACATTCTTTTCGTGATGAAGGCACACCTGCATGGACACAACAATGCTTCCGGCGTTTGTTTGCAATTTTTTCTCATTTCCCATGCACTCTCCTGTTCACTTGGAGAAAAATTAACAAATCGCTCAATTTCTGTGTTTAATTTATGAAATTTTATAATTGCGTTGTAAAGGCGTACCTTTGCATATTTGTCGTCTGCCAGGTAAAGAAATGAATGCTGTTTGTCTAATTAAAACCGCTGTTTCGGCTGAATTTATTAAAGAATGTAGAAAACTTTATGATTTTATTTATTAAAATAAATTAAAATATATTAGGTGCACGTAATCAGAGTTAGTAAACTATTTGAGAAACTATTTCAAAATCATAGGTGGGGCTGATCGCAGGCGGTAAAATTTGTGTTCGAACTGGATATTAGAAATCAATTCGACAGTAGAAAATTAATAAATTGCCAAGTTTTGTATTTAATTCATGAAAATTTATAGCTGCACAGCAAAGTTGGAATTATAGACAACATTCCTATAGGATGTTTAATTTAATAATTAATACTTACATGAGCGATAGGTTTTGTATTTCCTGTAGTAAGTAAGATTGCTATAGAAAAGTATTTTTCTTGCATAATATTTTTATTATTTTGTTATAATTATACACTAGCATAAGAAAGCGTAAAAAATAAATTATTTTATTGAGAAATTTTATTTACAATATTTTCATAGGCGAAAAATAAATACAAAATAAAGAATAGATTAAAAAGATAATATTAACTTATGAACCGGAATCGAACCCGGGTCCCCGAAGATAGTAATTTTCGATTACCATCATTAATGTACAACCCGAATTGGAAAATATTGAAAATAAAGCTCTAATTCTATGTGCAATAAAATATTAATCGTAAATATCTCAAAAGCTGTTGGATAGTTGTCGCTATAATGATATATTTTCTTAAACTGCATGACGATATCTACAATCCTGCAAAGTTTCAACTAAATCGGTGACCCGAAGGACTTGCACTTTCCTTGTCAGATTAGGTAGAAAGAACATACATTGCGCTTGAAGGTCGCCTAACTCCACGTGACGTGCGGACGAATAAATAAACCAACAAAACGACATAAATAAATAACACACATTCCCCTTCCTGCTTTTTGTTCACTTAAGAATCCCATAAAGTTTTCTACATTCTTTAATAAATTCAGCCAAAAACAGTGGTTTTAATTAGACAATCAGCATTCATTTCTTTATCTGGCAGACGACAAATATGCAAAGGTACGCTTTTACAACGCAATTATAAAATTTCATAAATTAATCACAGAAATTAAGTGATTTGTTAATTTTTTTACAAGTGAAGAGGAGAGTGCATAGGAAATGAGAAAAAATTGCAAACAAATGCTGGAAGCATTGTCGTGTACATGCAGGTGTACCTGCATAACACAAAAGAATGTAAGTATTTGTATTAACACAATCTTCACTTGTAATTAAATAGTGTAAGTTACGAGCCATTGTTTTTCCACCTTTTATTATTGATGAAGACAATATTCTGTTAAAATAATCAGGCATGTGCAACAGTAGAAAAATATTGGACGCATGGAATATCATCAGCATGGAGCCATGAGATGCCAAAAATTATATTTTATATTTATATTTATTGAATTGTATATTATATATTATAGCGAGAAAAAATTGATGGAGCAATACAAATATGTTATAATATAAGTATTGTATTCTAGGTCAATTAACGACATAACATACAAGTTAGAAATCTTTGATGGTCAAATGAAGATTCAAAAAATGGAGATAGCTTAGGCAGACCAAAAGGAATGAAATTAATTTAGGTGATGTCCTCTTATAACAACTAAGTATAGAAAATACACTGAGATTGAGGGATATGTTGTATTCCTGATCTAAATAAATATTAATATCTGTGGTCAAAGTCAATGATCATCGCTAATGTGTTATGTTTCAGAATTATGGAGTTAAGGTAGATAAAGAAAAGAGAGTGGTTGGAAAGAAAGCAGTGAGAAGGGGAACGGCATATTATGTCGAATCAAGAAACAGGAAAGGGGCAGCATATGTATCACAGAGAAGGATGTGTGGCATGGACGTGCAAATATAAGGATCATTGAAGAAATAGAGAATGGACACTTGGTAACAGTTATAAAAGTAAAAGATAAATTGAATATAGAGTGTAATTGTTGGATTAAGGCACAAGTGTGTAGGTACATCTATAGGAACTTGGAAACTATGAAAGCAGCAGGA
>NW_016909996.1:154893-180679 GCF_001483705.2 Eufriesea mexicana
GGGCCAATAAAGTCAACATTAAAAGGTGGAAAAAGGTACGTCTTACCTGCTGATGATTATTTGAGAAAAGAACCATTTCGTTGACTGATTTATAAATGACTAAAGATTTAATATGAAATGTTATTTACGAAGGATTTTTTTATTACAGGAGACTTACAAACATGAGTAATATTTATATGCAAGGGCCAGCTACTAAGGGTAAAGTAATAAATATTAGTTAATAATACTTCAATGGATTATATATCTGTTTTTAAAAATTTAACAGATATACAATATTTACTTTCTAAATTTCTACATTAATTTATTAAATAATTTCTAATTTGAATTACAATAACAAATAATAAATTTTAATAAATTTGATTTTAAAAGTATTTTACATTAATAAAACTAATGTATTTGTTATAACTAGGTTGTAATGAAAATAACTGTTGGTGATATTGAGTCAATTATGGGCCAAAGAAACTCCAAAGACATGTAGAAATTTCATACAATTATGTATGGATGGTTATTCAGATGACACTATATTTCATCGAAGTATCAAAGGATTCATAACACAATGTGGTGATCACAGGTATCACAGTTACAGGAGAAGATGGTAAAATATATGGAGAACCATTTAAAGTGAGGCTATATTTAAAAATTAAATAATTCCCTTTTTTATTCAAAAATAATTATTGGATATATATGTTTTAGGACAAATTTCATACAAGATTACGTTTTTGTCGACGAGATTTAATTGCTATGGCTAATGCTGGAAAAGATGACAATGGTTCCCAATTGTTCTTTACTGTTAGTTCTACACTATATCTGTAGAATAAGCATACAATCTTTGGTAGAGTTACTAGAGAATCTATATATAGTATGCTTAAACTCGAAGAAGCACTTGTAGATGAGGTAAATTTAATGTTTGCAAGAATATATATCAAGCATTGATATAAATATAATATTTCCTGTGTTTTGTAGAATAATAAACCACTTTATCCTCCAAGATTGATAAAACCTATAATATTGAACAATCTATTTTCTGATATTACACCAAGAATAATAGTACAGGAAAGTGAAGAAGTAAAAGACAGTTAGAAAACTAAAACAGCAGCAGTAAAGTAAAAATCATATATGTTTGCACAATTTAGCCCTGATAGTATTGTTCTTTGCAATGAAAAATTTTGTTGCAGAGATTTCAATTTTTTATCATTTGGTGGAGAAGCAAAGGAAGATGAAGAAAAATCTGCGATATTAAATAAAAAGTTTACTGGTAAAGGCAAATCAGTTCATGATCATTTAACTGATCCAAAATTAAGCTCACAACCAGATGTTGAACCATCTGGACTTGCAAATAAATAAAGGAAGAAAGGCCGCAGTAGTAATTGGGAATGTGACGACCAAGTAAAAACTCAAGAAGAATTAGAAGTTGTAAAGAAAGAGAAAGAGTTAGTTTATTGTTTATATTATAACTATGTTATAGAAATGAGGAATTTTTATTGACTGTCTTATATTTATACTTTCAGAACAATGAAGGAAAGGATAATAAATAAATTGTGAGATTCAAAAAAAGAACTGAAGAAAGTAGAAAATTATAAAATAGGCAATGTTGAAGATGATAAAGATGTAGAGAAAAATGAATAGGGAATAAAGAACTCCTTATCAGGTTTAGCACGAGAGAAAGCCGAGGAGATACACGATAAGAAAGATAGATGCAAGATAAACCAATATCTATAATTAGGATAACTCATTTATTTCAATAGAATTATATGCAGTAGTGTGTATATGTCTATAAATATTGTTACATATATATATATGGTCATTGTAATGATAATTGTTATGTGATATGTATTGCGAAACATCTTTTTCTCGCAACGGCCTCTGATACGAACATCTAATCAGATTGTAATGTCTATACCATGCATGAATATTATCGTAGTAGTATGTCATTGTTTATTATATCATTAACAATTAACGTGTATATGTGAAACTTTCAAAGTGAATAAAAAGTAACTATGCATGAAATCATTGCAGTTTCATTTTCTTTTTACTAAGAACAAAATCACTCATCTTCATCTGTGGCTTTATGTTCGTGTATAATTAATTTATTTACTTTTAAAATTGCATCGTAAAGGCACAGCCTTAGCGAGCTTTCTAATAGAATTCTGGATATGCATACTTTGTTATTTAAATCATTATTGGTGATTATTGCATAGAGTGTTTGAACCATTGCCGAAAATACTAATGGTTTATCTTTCTATTAGTATAATGGAATAAATAATAATTCTAGTTCATGAATTAGTTATAGAATTTTGGAATTTTTCGTAACAGAATTATATTTATATTTGCTTCATTGGTATTATTAAATATAAGAAACATGGTTTGATATTTTACATCCATTCTTTAGCAGATGGCTATTTCAAAGACGAAGCATCTTCCCGCGAAAATAAGGTACAGCTTTGCCCAATCACAGAACGCTTCTAGTCGTCGCGAATCCAACATAACGGTAGCACATGATGCAATATTTACACGCATTAAGTAAAACTTTCAGTCCCTGAACAAAACGATTTGTGAAGTAGTGTTATTCTTCATCAGTCTTTTAATTATTGCAACTGACGAAAGAAATATTCAAGAACCAGTTATTGTATCAGAACATTCAACAACTTCTGCAACATCGATGTGATATATAAGAAAGGACGAAAACACAAGATGAAGAAATTGAAAGAACTGTACTAAGAACAGAATAAATAACTGTGAACAGTTGATCGGTGGTAAAATACCATATGTAGAATAAAGTGAAGGTGCAAATGTGAAATGAAGTGACGGAAGTACAAGTGCCTGTGAAATCGTGCTACACCGTTCAAATTTATCGTTTATAATTCCGTAATTAGACTTTCGGACGAGGTTGTTTCACTATAACAGCGTTGATTAGGCTTTTCTCTATATCAGGTGCCGATTTTCTATGATTTCCACCATTCGTGACTGAAATTTAGTGCCGAAAGTGTCAGTGGCTATCAGATCGTGCGACGCAATTTACTTTTTTGGCTTCTAGTTTTTGAATTAGGCTGTTTGAATCGGATTTTTCCACCGATTCGCGTACAGTGATTTCTTCCTTAACGGGATTGGACATTTTTTTTGGGTTTCGAGCGTGCGTTTTCGAGAAATAGTGCCGGAAGTGTTAGTAGCTGTCAGGTCGTGCTGCGCAATTTACTTTTTTGGCTTCTAGTTTTTGAATTAGGCTTTTTGAATCGGATTTTTCCACTGATTCGCGTAGAGTGATTTCTCATTTAACGGGATTGGGTATTTTTTTTCGGTTTCAAGTGTGCGTTTTTGAGAAGTAGCGCCGAAAGTGTCAGTGGCTATCAGATCGTGCGACGCAATTTACTTTTTTGGCTTCTAGTTTTTGAATTAGGCTGTTTGAATCGGATTTTTCCACCGATTCGCGTACAGTGATTTCTTCCTTAACGGGATTGGACATTTTTTTTGGGTTTCGAGCGTGCGTTTTCGAGAAATAGTGCCGGAAGTGTTAGTAGCTGTCAGGTCGTGCTGCGCAATTTACTTTTTTGGCTTCTAGTTTTTGAATTAGGCTTTTTGAATCGGATTTTTCCACTGATTCGCGTAGAGTGATTTTTTCCTTAACGGGATTGGATATTTTTTTTCGGTTTCGAGCGTGCGTTTTCGAGAAATAGTGCCGGAAGTGTCAGTGGCTCTCAGATCGTGCTGCGCAATTTACTTTTTTGGCTTCTAGTTTTTGAATTAGGCTTTTTCAATCGGATTTTTCCACTGATTCGTGTAGAGTGATTTTTTCCTTAGCGGGATTGGATATTTTTTTTCGGTTTCAAGTGTGCGTTTTCGAGAAGTAGTGCCGGAAGTGTCAGTGGCTCGCAGATCGTGCTGCGCAATTTACTTTTTTAGCTTCAGGTTTTCGAATTAGGCCTTTTGAATCGGATTTTTCCATTGATTCGCGTAGAGTGATTTTTTCCTTAACGAGATTGGATATTTTTTTTCGGTTTCAAGTGTGCGTTTTCGAGAAATAGTGACGGAAGTGTCAGTGGCTCGCAGATCGTGCTACGCGATTTACTTTTTTAGCTTCTAGTTTTTGAATTAGGCCTTTTGAATCGGATTTTTCCATTGATTCGCGTAGAGTGTTTTTTTCCTTAACGGGATTGGATATTTTTTTTCAGTTTCAATTGTGCGTTTTCGAGAAGTAGTGCCGGAAGTGTCAGTGGCTCGCAGATCGTGCTGCGCAATTTACTTTTTTGGCTTCTAGTTTTTGAATTAGACTTTTTCAATCGGATTTTTCCACTGATTCGCGTAGAGTGATTTTTTCCTTAACGGGATTGGATATTTTTTTTCGGTTTCGAGCTTGTGTTTTCGAATAATAGTGCCGAATGTGTCAGTGGCTGTGAAATAGTGCTGCGTAATAGACTTTTTTGGCTTGTATTTTTTGAATTAGGCTTTTTGAATCTGATTTTTCCACTTATTCGCGTAGAGTGATGTTTTCCTTAACGGGATTGGATATTTTTTTTCGGTTTCGAGCTTGTGTTTTCGAATAATAGTTCCGAATGTATCAGTGGCTGTGAAATCGTGCGGCGTAATAGACTTTCTTGGCTTGTATTTTTTGAATTAGGCTTTTTGAATCGGAGTTTTTCACATATTCGCGTAGAGTGATGATTTCCTTACCGGGATTGAATATTTTTTTTTGGTTTTGGGAGTGCGTTTCCGAAAAATAGTGACAAAATGTCTGTCGTTGTCAGATCGTTCTGTACTATTTCCTTTTTTCGCTTTTATTTTGGAAATTGGGCTTTTGGTTTTAGTTTTTGCGGTGTAATAGCGTTGGTTAGGCTTTCCCCTGCTTAATTCGTCGCCTTTGACAGTCAAACATGCGGATGATTGAAGAGATAGAGGATTAACACTTGGCAGTAGTTATGAAAGGTATATATAAATTGAATATAGAATGTGAATACTGTTAAGTGATAAATGTACAAAATTAAATCTAAGATCTTACATATAGAAATGTTGTTAACAAGCACTAATGTGTTATATTTCAGAATGATGGAGCTGTGGTATGTAAAGAAAAGGGAGAAGTTGGAATGAAAGCAATGAGAAGAGAAAATGCATGTTATGTTGAATCAAGAAACAGGAAAGAGGCAGCATATCTATAAAGAGAGAATCATATGTGACATCGACATGGAAATGTGAGGGTCATCGAGGAAGTGAGGATTGAACACTTGCTAATAGTTATGAAAGGTAAAGATGAATTGAATATAGAGCGTAAATGTTTCATTAAGGCAAAAATGTTTAGAAATATTTATAGGAACTTGGAAACTATAAAAGCCATAGGAATAATGAGTCTGTTTATAAAGCCAATTTCAAAATGGGGTAAAAGGTATGTCTTAACTGCTGATAATTATTTGAGAAAGAAGCATTTGTTTATCGGATTTATAAATAACTAATGATTTAATATGAAATATTGATGATGGATTTGCTTTATTAAAGAAGATTTACTGAGATGAGTAATATTTATGTACAAGAGCTACCCTCTGTGGGTAAAGTAAGTATAAGTTAATAATATTTCAATGGATTGTATATCTGTCCTTAGAAATATAACCTATATACAATATGTACTTTCTAAATTTCTAATTTCTAAATTTAAATACGTTTCCTCTTTTTTGCAGAATGGTGGACCATTTTATCTTGCAAAACCGATAAAAACTATAATATTGAACAATCCATTTTCTGATATTGTACCAAGAATAATAGTACAGGAAAGTGAAGTAAATGACAGTTCAAAGACTAAAACAGCAGGAGTAAAGTAAAAATCATATATGTTTGCACAATTTAGTTCTTATAGTATTGTTCTTTGCAATGAAAAATTTTATCAAAGAATAATTTTTGGAAAACGATACCAAGCTAAGAGCTATAAGTGAACGGAATTTTTGTCAATGACGTCCATAAAATACAGTTATAATTCATACAAATGTATAAATAATCAAATTTCTTATTAATAACAAATTTTTCATAGCGTAAGTTTATAATAAAAGTGGAAAAATTATTAAATTATAGGCTATTACTAGTATATATAACGTATATTTGTTAAAATGTATTCATAACTTACAAAAGGTTAATAAATTAATTGTTAATATCCAAATAAAATCGTTGATAACAAATAGTTTACAACGTAAATTAACGATAAAAGTGAAAAGAAATAATAAATTATTAGTTATTACAGCGGAAAAGTAACTTTTAAAGGAATCAGTAAAGTTCGGAAATTTTCGCCGATCTTCGGTCGGCCGCTGCTATATAAGGGCCCCGCGTGCAGGCTCGAGCCAGTTGTCGCTTCGACTTCGGAGGGTCCGCGTTAATATTTTTCTTTCAGGTACTAATTATTTTTTGTTTCAGCTTTTAATTATCTTTCTTCTTTCAGATTCTATTTCTTTTATTCTAGATTTCATTGTTTGTGCATTCGAATATTTTGTACAATATTCGAATGCTTCGTCGTTGGTTTATTTGTATATCATCGTTGGCTTGATCAATGGCTATTCAATGGCCATTGTCTACTCTCTTGAATAATTTAATAATAATTCCTTCTTTCAGGTACTAATTATTTTTTCTTTCAGGTTTTAATTATCTTTCTTCTTTCAGATATTATTTCTTTCATTCTAGTTTTCATTGTTTGTGCATTCGAGTATTTCGTACAATATTCGAATGCTTCGTCGTTGGTTTATTTGTATTGTATATCATCGTTGGCTAGATCAATGGCTATTCAGTGGCCATTGTCCACTCTCTTAAATAATTTAACAATAATTTCTTCTTGCAGATTTTATTTTTTTCATTCTATGTGTCTTTGTTTCAGCATTCGAGTATTTCGTATAATATTCGAATGCTTCGTCGTTGGTTTACTTATGTCTCATCGTTGGCTAAATCTTTCCTTTCACAAATTTTACGACTTCCGTTCGATTTGTTTTCGTTAGAGCGTTCGAGTATTTCGTATAATACTCGAGCGCTTCCTCGTTGGTATGTTTATATCTCACCGTTGGAATGTTTCTGTCTCGTAGTTATGTTGCTCAGGTCTCGTCGTTGGCTTGCTCGTTCCATTTGGTTATTATCCTTGATGGTTTCCTCGTACTAATCCCTTTCCTTTCAGCTACATATTAACAATAATATATTCTGTTTTAGCTTTTAGGTTTCTCAAGATTCTGTTTGCGACACATCAATGAACGATGCGTGCGTTTACTTTTAAGTAATCATAAGATAGATCCATAGACTAAGTATCATGTGCGCGCTGTCTGTACAAAGGTAAGCTACCTAATTTGGAGCGAAATTTATAAATTCTCTATCATTTTCTTATCCCCCTCGTTTAGCAAATAGAACATAATTGTTCTCGCGATAATCGCGATCGTTCGTAAGTACCGACTAGCCTACGCGACGTGCTCTCGTGTACTCGATAAGTACATGCTTCGTAAGTCATCCTCACGACTCGTCTCCGACACTCATTTCCAGTCACTGTCAATCTCGTCATGCATCGGGTTCCAGGGTGACCCCCTCGGATCAGTGCGTCTTCTGACCTCGACGGGGCGGTCCGCTGCCTAAGTCGTACGCGACTGGGGCTCGGGCACATGCTGGCTGACGGACTAGTACCATCTACGGTTAGACCACAGGGATGATTAAGTTCTACCCCGTGTGGCTGGGATGCGAAGTGTCTGTCTTGGCCGGCAACCGCCCAGCAGGGCCCTCGCGTTGACACTAGAAGTTTCATTGGTTCAGGGACTATCCTTGGTCCACGTGTAAGTCTTGGCGAGTGCGACAGTGACTGGAATTGAGCTAGGCCCGATCGGGAGGGTGCCGAGGTATGAAGTTATCTCTGTACACGGGAGTACATCGCCTAGGCTAGTCGGTCTTTCGAATAATCGCGAACTCGTTCGGGCGCGTCGCGATTTTCTATTAGCTCGCGTGTTTGATATTTCATTCCCTATTTTTATGGGAACTTGAAAATATCTTAGCGTTGCGACAGTAGAGTTTCAGTATACCGAATCGAAGTTCCCTTTTGTAAGACACGAAATAAAATAAAGTGTCAGTAGAGTCACTTTAACTTAATTCGCTCCAAGTTAGATTAGGCTACCTTTGATACGAATAGCACCAGTAGGTTGCGCCACTAGGGCGCATGTCGGGTTTCGATGCGTAGCCACCTCCACGTGGTGAGACCTGGTAATTGGTATCGTTTTCCAAAGAATAATTTTTGGAAAAGGATACCAAGCTAAGAGCTACGCACAAAGTTTAAGATATTTCCTATCTCTTGTAAATTTTCAATGTCCTCTATGAACTGTGAAAATTAAGGGAAGGCAATATCTGTTAAAGTAATATGTGAAGAAAGAAGAAAGAAGAATGAACTAAGGGAAGTAAGGTAAGTAAGGTAAGTAAAATATTTAAAATCTCCTGCAAAGTTTACAAAATATGCCACGATAGAATTCTTGGAAATGACGTCATTTCTTGGAACTGTCTGGAGGAACTACCCCTTGTTACGTCATGTTCTCCTGATACAAATTCGCAAAATTGAACAGCAATTAAACATCAGGCTGCAAAATTTTATCCAAACAATACAAGGAAAATATGTCTCTCTTTAAAATGCTGTGAAATTCGAACCGCGTGATCTACACCCACGCAATTTTCACACATGATACGTATGCACATGAGGATTAGTTTGATTCATCCCACAATCGATTTGGCCGCCATCGAAAAATGTCTACTTTTGCCCCTCGTTCTCTGACCGAAATTTTATGACCAAAAATCATTAAAAAATCTCGCAAGCTCGAAAGCTCGCGAATGCCATACATGCTCGTAGGGCACACTGTAAGCTCTCACATGCGCAAAGCTCGCCCTCCTAGCTTCACTAGGAAGCTCACAGCAGCATTT
The DNA here is from genome assembly GCF_001483705.2 of Eufriesea mexicana. Classification (NCBI taxonomy): domain Eukaryota; kingdom Metazoa; phylum Arthropoda; class Insecta; order Hymenoptera; family Apidae; genus Eufriesea; species Eufriesea mexicana. Next base: position 163,789 of record NW_016909996.1, read on the forward strand.
AAAGTAGCTCACAGTACCGACATTCTCAGTCAAACATGTTCTGTATTTGTAAGGCTGTAAAATTCAAACCACGTGACCTACACCCACGAAATTTTCACACATGACAGGTATGCACATGAGAATTATTTTGATTTGTCTTCCAATCGATTCGGCCGCCATCGAAAAATGGTTACTTTTACCACTCGTTCTCTGACCGAAATTTTATGATCAAAAATCAGTAAAAAATCTCGCAAGCTCGAAAGCTCGTGAAAGTCATACGTGCTCGTAGAGCACACTGTAAGCTCTCGCATAGCCAAAGCTCGCTCTCCTAGCTTCACTGTCAAGCTCGCAGCAGCGTCAGAAGTAGCTCCTAATATCGACACACTTACAAGGAGAGTGCAAGTCCTTCGGATCACCGATTTAGTTGAAACTTTACAGGTTTAAAGAATTACCCATCGAAATCATACACTAAAATTCGCGTTGGACAAGTGTAACAATCCATCGCCTCGTGTTAAATAATTCCCCCTAAATATTAACCCTTTGCACTCGAGAAGCGATCTTGAGTCACCATTCAATAAAATTTCGAAGATCGATATTAATTGCTATATTAAATTTAATATAACTTAATAGTGCGCGAGGTATTGAAATGAAATAATTCTACGTGATAATTATTATGCGATTTTTTATTTACTGCTCTAGAAAATATCGTCAGCTCTGTGACAGAAAATCTTCGAATTTCTTCTCTTCTGTAGCGAAAAGATTGTCGAGTGCAGAGGGTTAAAGTCACCATTCTATCTTATTCTCCAATAATCTTATTTTTCTCACATTTACACCTCGTATCTCCGATGCACGTTCGAAATTTTCCAAAAATTCGATTTCTTTCACCTCAAAGCATTCGCCAAATGCAATCAATCGATACGTGTCAAATAGTCTAGCCTGTACGTAAAAGATTTTGCAATTACCCTGCTTCTTCACCCTTCACGCATGTCCAGTCCGAGGAAAGCTCCGATTCGAACCTTTCTGCTGAACGGAAAATGAACGGAAAATTTCCTGTGTATCCGATATTATCACTTCGTTACATCCTGCAGTGCAATTTTCCACGATGCGCGGAACATTTTTCTTTCACACTTGACGGAATATCGTTTGTTATCGTTTATCCGACCGTTCGAGGTTACAAGAATTCGACATTCGTTTTCCTTCGTGGCAGACTGCCACGACTGGAGCCTGGTAATATCTGGCACCAATCAAAATAATCGATGCCCAGGGCGCATGCGTCTGGACGCTGTTATTTATCAACTAAGCGTCCCAACAAGATTTACGACGATATTAACATTGAAAAAGTACAGGTCTTACCACAGGGTGGGACCGTGTGCATTCGTTACTGAAATTAAAAAGATCGGTGCGTTAAATCGATCCGAGCCTCGAGATCGGGGAGACTCGAGGTGTTAGTGATAATTTTGGCAGGGATCTGAGGGTTTAAATTACAGGTGGAAGTTAATTATAAAAAATTTTAATTTGAATTAATTTCCAAGCATTTATAACAGGCGGAGGAAAGAAGGAAATATGGAATTTTTAGGGGTGCAGGATTTAAATGCATTTTCTAGTAAATTGCATACATTAAGGGTGTTATAACAGCAACACAAAGTTCTCGGTAAATTATGGATAATGAAATTGCATAAACTCATTCGAAAATTGACTAAAATAGCAACGTAAACGTGAGGATAATTTCACTTACGCCGATTAAGTATTTAAAGACATCTTTATTCCTTTACTATGGTGTGTAATTCGTAAAGTCTTCGCTGCTGCTGGCTTATCTCGCCTGCATCTCCAATCTAACTGGCTCGCAAAGCTTGCTTCCATTTTCATTAAAAATACAGGAAGCACAAAAGGATAGTAAAATACATACCCTGACACTGAAAGACAGAACGACGGCGAAAAGGAGGAGGAAGTTAAAAAGTATGGGCCATTTTTAATACCGTTTCTTAATCCTCGCTGAGGTTGAACGATATTAAAAGACCGAACGAACTGCGAATAAAAGAAAACGGGGGAGGGCCTAATTTGCATAACAGTGAAAATAAATCGAAAAACTTGAAGGGAAAGACACGTGGGCCATTTTCAACGTCGCTTCTTTATTATCACCGAAGTACAATAATCCCTCGGGATTAGAGCCATTCGTCTCCCTCTGGATGACAGGTTGTCTTACATTAAAATATACCGCAGAAATTACACGTGGACGAGTGCAAGAATTCGTCGGTCTCTCATCTCCGTTGCCTTCCACGGATAAGCGTCGCGACGGCTGACGCGAGTCATACCTCCCATCAGCCGAAGAGATGGCAGTATTGTCACGTCACGCACCACTCGCACAACGAACAGACGACGATGATAACGTTGCTTACTTAAGTAACATCGATAAGTTCACCTTGAGAACAAGCTAAATCGGTAGACATCGAGTGGGTGTATCGTTGGAGAACCGGAAGTCGATACCGTTTTCAGAGGAACGGCTCTCGTTCCCTCAATTGCGTGCCCTCTAGTGCCAACAAGGGTCCTCCTCAATTTCTCTCCATCTTTTTCCTGGCTTTGCTTCGTGTCTGTTATCGCTCTCGGATCCGTCGTTACAAGGTCCATGTGAGATTCGCAGGGTTTCGCGAGTTTCGATATCCTTCTCTCAAGTAGAAGCGTCAAGTAGAAAGTTAGAAGCGAAGAGGAAGAAGAAGAATATCGAGCGAAAATGGAAAGGAATATAGTAAGAGAAGGAGGAAAGAAAAGGGAGAAAAGAAGGGGGAAGAGTAAAGGGGAGAAATCGATGACGATTTGCAAGCACGATGACGATTACAACGAATTATCGAAAACCAAGAAGAGCATGCGTTCGCAGTATCGATATACATTTCATGGTTACACTGTTGTATTTTTTGGGTTAAGACTTACATCGAGTTTAGCTTAAATTACAAAAATACACAAAGGCACTTGATAAGAATTCCCTTTTTCTTCTTTTCCTTTCTCTCTCTCTATCTCTCTCACTCACTCTCTCTCACTCTCTCTTTCTTTCTCTCTCTCTCTCTCTCTGTTCCATTTCGTGAAGGTCCTAGTTCGAGTTCACACGCTTCCTCCATAGAGCTTGGCCATTTTCACTGGTTTCTTTCCAACCGATCTAACGATTAGAGCAACGACCACGCAAACCGATGGCAAACGATGACAGCTTGGCTCGTTTCGCGATTGACAAACGATAGAACGAATCGAATGGTCGATGACAACCTCGTTAATTCGCCATTTTACGTTCGGTGAACAAAGTACGTATCGGCAAAGGAACAATTTCCGCTTAAATTTTACGAGATGTTCGCTTTCGTTTTAATCTTACGTCTCGCTATTTCATTCCTTTCACCTTCTCGCTTTTCGTTCGATTTTACAGTGCTGTAAGAAGATAGTCTCGCGATCGGCGAGTCGAGAAACGCATCAGATTAACCTGACACCTTCCTTGGCCACGATTTCCTTTCATTCTCGCATCCCTTCTCGTCCTAGTCGCACTTCCGTTTGATTTCGTTTACTCGCCGACACCACGATTCCGTGAAATTTGCATTCCATCGGCCTACTATCGTTACACACTCGGCAGGGTCCACGATTCGGTATTGTCTTCGATTCGGTAGTACGAGATAACAAAATAACTTCTTTTCGATCGCAAGAGCGCTATTCTGAATTGGTCAACGTTCTGCCGGAACACCGTTGGATTTGACGATCATTCGAATCTAATTATTTTAACAGCTACTTCGAATTTCTTTCTGCATCCCGAGTCATGCGTCTATGGTAAAAAGGCTTGGACGTCTCTATTAAAATAATAATCTGTTCCGCTCGTAATCTCTAGTACCTTGAATTATTTTCGCTCGCGCGTCAGAGTTCCCTCCGACTTGTTAACTTTGACTCGGTCTGAGTCAAAATCCTGTCAACTTTGCTAACTACTTTGAAACATTAATCCCTCCGACGTGACCTGGATACATATTTAATGCTACAACTTGCCATAAAATTCTTTCCCCGATTCGATATCCCGTTTACAAACACCGTCTTATAGCTCGGATAGTATTTGGAAATATTTGGAAAATATAATACTGTTCCCTATAATTCACCAACGTTACGCGAGTTAATATCGCTTTTCGTTGCGTATCATGCTCGACTCTCTTCGATTTTATATCCCTTTTCAAATGGATATCTTGTAAGCAACATGCTATTTCGTTTAACTTAGTTTTAACTGTATTTAAGTATAGCGATTTCTCCTGTTTCTTCTTTTCTTCTTTATTTTACAGCCCTGTAGCTTGGCCCCTGAGACGGATATACCGCTCGAACTATGCTTGTTACAACACTGTTTGATTTTAAGTGTACAGAGTGTTTCAGGAACATGGTTCAAGAAATTTTCGAAATTGTAATTTAATTAATCAATCGAATTTTTTCCATTAAAATTTCTGTTCTATTTTAATCGCACGATTTTCTAGCAAATGGATAAATACGTTGTTACTTTATTGCATCGGGTATTAGTTAATTAGTATTACAGTCAACTGTTAGAAAGAAAGTGAATTTAATAAAAATTATACTTCACCGAATTCTTGAACCAGCTTTCTTCCAACACCCTATATATACATACGCGTATATATAATATTTATACATAATTCGGATATACATAGGCATAGAGATCGCAGAAAATAGACAATGGACAATACACGTGTACGTATGTGTGTTTGCATGTGTGTGTCTGTATATGTGAACATATGTTCCTCTTTGTCCTTCGTATTTGATCTTAAAACGTCGCAAAAAGGAATATTCTTCATAGTACCCGTTCTTTTAAGGAAAACACGCAATACAGTAACACGTCAATCGTTTAACGATACATCTACACAAAACTAACGTAGACTTATCTTGATCGTACATTAGGAATATATATGCGTGTAGGTATGTATGCATATTTCTAACAATATAACACACGTATGTATCTCGCTGCTTTCCCTCATTCCTACCTTTCTTTTCTTTCTTCTTTTCGCTCTTCATCCCCCATCTCCTCCCTCTTAGGTAGGTACACAGATCCGTTATCGTTAAACTTATTGTATATACAGTTCGGATTAAAAAGATTAAATTGGTCTTATTGTACAGTAACGATGTAACATTATTGGCCGCTAATTCATGCCATGGTCCGATTTAAATTCCTTTAAATTCCTTCAAATTCCTTCGTACCCTTCGCAGAATCGATATCAGCTGCCGCCATTTCTCATCTTTCATCCTTCGAGTCTTCTTCAAGTCTCGCGAAGCTTCTTTCGATTAACCCTTTGACTCTGTCAAACTACGTTCTTTCTTCGTCTATATTCTAAACTCGTTCTCGCCAGTAGCCTTATTAAATAAACCAAATTTTCGCCTCGCAGAAATAAAATTTCGCCACGTAAAGAAAGTAAAAGGAAGGAATACATAACGTGAGAATTATACAAAATAAGGAGGAAATTTTTATATATAATTATTATATAATATAATTTATTTTTAATTTTCGAATAACAATTTTTAATAAGATGTATCGAGTACGAGTAGAAAAAATGAAACACATGAAACGCCCGGAAGCAACTGAGCGATCAAAGGATTAATCAAGCCTTATAGATGATAAATTTTGTTTCGGAGCTCCCGACAATTTATTTTTCGCGTGTACACAATGAACCAACACAAACGATGATGACGACTTAACGAACTTATTTTTATCGGTATTACGGTAAATATCGAGCGGATCCTCGACGGAAGTTCTTAAGAGCTAACATTAATTAAAATTAATCGTTCAAAGCGAAACAGTGGTCACGTTCGTTTTACTTTATTGGCACTTTGATCGCACCACGATTTTTCCAGATTCTCTCGCAGCTGGGATGACCAATTACGTTCCGCAATTTTCCACGGCACATTCTCCAATGTATATAATACACATCCTTCTCTCCTTAACCATTCCGAATCTCTACTTTGTCTCCGTAGAGACTGTAAAATCCCGTTGTAAAAACCATGCTTAACTTAGTCTTCTCTCAAATTTAAATATATTACAGTACATTGTTTGAAATAGTCCATTCCGGGAGACTTATTAAATTAAATCAGAAATCTAGAAAAGTAAGGTAGAAAAAACCTACAAATGGAATCATTTCAATTTATTTCCAGACACGCTACTAAATATACTCCTCTGCACCGTACAACAAAAAATAAAATAAAATAAAAGACAGTCAGGAGAATAACTCCGTGAAGGAAGCCCAAAGTTCGCGATATTTTGGACAAGAGAAAGAACCGAGGAGAGAACACTAATGTCCAGTGAACGAAATTGGCCACCCCTAGCGAAACCAGCTCGGAACGAAGACAGAACCTCACCGGGTCCTGGAATCTCGCGAATTTCAATTCGCAGGTTCCGTAGCACCGTGCGGGTTCGAGTTATGTCCGTCTGGAAGCATGGCGATCATGCAGGGGAGCGGAATTGCGCCAAACAGCACCGCCCTTACAATCTACCGTCAGGTACGGCCTAGAAGAATATTCACCGTGTTTAGAGCACGTGAAGATTCTCGCAGTTCTTGAACTTGCTGTCCTCCTTGCCGAAGAGCCAGGTCAACATCTGCCTGGCCTTCATGCTGGCTCGCACCACACCCCTCGACTTGTACCAGTGGCCGCTGCCCTCGCTAGCGCCGTTTCCGGCGCGGTTCTCCGCGTTACCCTGCACGTTCTTCAGCCGTATCTGGTTCAAAATGCCGACCAGCAGGTCGTCCACGTTGTGGTTGATCCCGACCGAGACCTCGATGAACTTCACCCGATAGGTACACGCCATGCACTTGCCATCTGCGGGCAGCACGCGTCCGGATTAGAGAAGGGAAGCGTATATTTAAACGCGGCGCTGCCAAGGGCGCGTGTAGGATGACGGAAAATAACGCGTTGATCGTTTTATCCTGGGTAAGAATAGGGAAGAGGGACGAGAAGTTTCCGTTTGACAATCAGGAGTATGGAACGTTCTGCTTGGTTTGCTCCAGGTACGGAGGGTGAAACGGGGATCGAGACTCCAAATCGGAGTTAGGGTTGTTCCAGAGCAGTTACGGTGAACCTTCCTGTGCCGAAAATTCGCGAATCTTATTTATCGACTTTCCGACGATGCTGGACAGTTTTCGATCAACGGAGAAAGAATTAGCGAAAAATTTAGGGTAGTGAGATTTCGTTGAGGCGCAGTTTAAAAATTGCATAAAATTTCGCGACGGTAAACTCGCGAGCGATAATTTAGAATATTAAAGTAATTTCGTGAAATTTCAACAAAATTGTTGCGTATTCGATATCGAATTATTTATTTCCGGCTCGTATTTGCTTGCTTTTAATAATACATGCTTTTAATAATACTTTTAAAAAACGTATGATTTCAAGCAAACAAAATTTTGCTTTTATATGTTACAAAAGGGAGAAAATTGAATCGATTAAAAAGTTGCATTATCAGTGAATTATTCACGCGCCAAGAAAATTTCCGTACGTGTCACAGGTTCGCCATTACTGCCCTAGAGTCTTACTCCTGAAGTGAATTTTTGAAATTCGGAACAAACGTTGGTTATAACATACTCGTGATTATAGACAACATAGATAGATGAGTGTTTTTAAACGAGAGGGTAAGAGTTTATCGCGTTTGTCACGTTAGCGTTGGATAAGAGTTAGAGTTTGCGTCAAAGAAGCTTTTGCGAATGTTTTTACACTGCCGCCTATGATTTGCTTTTGAAGCTTTTGTTCCCAACTTTTCCCGATAGCGAAATACGTTAATATTAACTCCCTTCCGGTAAAAACATTTTTAGTACGATACAAATATCGGAAGTTTCGTGTTTGCGTGTCGGCATAGGGACAATTCGCGTCTGACTATACGTAGACCGCTATCACTTGCGATGTTTTTAATTCGAAATTTTGATCGACAAAGGACTGTTTTGTTCGGTAAAATTACTTTATATGTAAAAATAATACAGGCTGGATTAAATCTGTGTACTAACCTTGCGAAGAAACTACCCTGGACCGAACTAGATCCACTTTATTACCGACTAATATAGCCGATTTTCCCCGCAGGAAATCCTGATCGTGGAGACGCTCCAGGTACTCCTCTGCCCTCTGAAACGACGCCTTATCGATCACGGAATACATGATGACGAAGGCATCCGGGTGTATGTTCTCCAGTTCCGTCTTTTTGAAACAGAAATACGTAGGTTATGAGCGACTAAGAAGCAGAGAAATAATGTAACATTCTCTGCTATTATACATCAACGTACAGGTGCAAAAGATTCATTCTCAAATTTAAATATATTACAGTACATTGTTTGAAATAGTCCATCCCGGGAGACTTATTAAATTAAATCAGAAATCTAGAAAAGTAAGGTAGAAAAAACCTACAAATGGAATCATTTCAATTTATTTCCAGACACGCTACTAAATATACTCCTCTGCACCGTACAACAAAAAATAAAATAAAATAAAAGACAGTCAGGAGAATAACTCCGTGAAGGAAGCCCAAAGTTCGCGATATTTTGGACAAGAGAAAGAACCGAGGAGAGAACACTAATGTCCAGTGAACGAAATTGGCCACCCCTAGCGAAACCAGCTCGGAACGAAGACAGAACCTCACCGGGTCCTGGAATCTCGCGAATTTCAATTCGCAGGTTCCGTAGCACCGTGCGGGTTCGAGTTATGTCCGTCTGGAAGCATGGCGATCATGCAGGGGAGCGGAATTGCGCCAAACAGCACCGTCCTTACAATCTACCGTCAGGTACGGCCTAGAAGAATATTCACCGTGTTTAGAGCACGTGAAGATTCTCGCAGTTCTTGAACTTGCTGTCCTCCTTGCCGAAGAGCCAGGTCAACATCTGCCTGGCCTTCATGCTGGCTCGCACCACACCCCTCGACTTGTACCAGTGGCCGCTGCCCTCGCTAGCGCCGTTTCCGGCGCGGTTCTCCGCGTTACCCTGCACGTTCTTCAGCCGTATCTGGTTCAAAATGCCGACCAGCAGGTCGTCCACGTTGTGGTTGATCCCGACCGAGACCTCGATGAACTTCACCCGATAGGTACACGCCATGCACTTGCCATCTGCGGGCAGCACGCGTCCGGATTAGAGAAGGGAAGCGTATATTTAAACGCGGCGCTGCCAAGGGCGCGTGTAGGATGACGGAAAATAACGCGTTGATCGTTTTATCCTGGGTAAGAATAGGGAAGAGGGACGAGAAGTTTCCGTTTGACAATCAGGAGTATGGAACGTTCTGCTTGGTTTGCTCCAGGTACGGAGGGTGAAACGGGGATCGAGACTCCAAATCGGAGTTAGGGTTGTTCCAGAGCAGTTACGGTGAACCTTCCTGTGCCGAAAATTCGCGAATCTTATTTATCGACTTTCCGACGATGCTGGACAGTTTTCGATCAACGGAGAAAGAATTAGCGAAAAATTTAGGGTAGTGAGATTTCGTTGAGGCGCAGTTTAAAAATTGCATAAAATTTCGCGACGGTAAACTCGCGAGCGATAATTTAGAATATTAAAGTAATTTCGTGAAATTTCAACAAAATTGTTGCGTATTCGATATCGAATTATTTATTTCCGGCTCGTATTTGCTTGCTTTTAATAATACATGCTTTTAATAATACTTTTAAAAAACGTATGATTTCAAGCAAACAAAATTTTGCTTTTATATGTTACAAAAGGGAGAAAATTGAATCGATTAAAAAGTTGCATTATCAGTGAATTATTCACGCGCCAAGAAAATTTCCGTACGTGTCACAGGTTCGCCATTACTGCCCTAGAGTCTTACTCCTGAAGTGAATTTTTGAAATTCGGAACAAACGTTGGTTATAACATACTCGTGATTATAGACAACATAGATAGATGAGTGTTTTTAAACGAGAGGGTAAGAGTTTATCGCGTTTGTCACGTTAGCGTTGGATAAGAGTTAGAGTTTGCGTCAAAGAAGCTTTTGCGAATGTTTTTACACTGCCGCCTATGATTTGCTTTTGAAGCTTTTGTTCCCAACTTTTCCCGATAGCGAAATACGTTAATATTAACTCCCTTCCGGTAAAAACATTTTTAGTACGATACAAATATCGGAAGTTTCGTGTTTGCGTGTCGGCATAGGGACAATTCGCGTCTGACTATACGTAGACCGCTATCACTTGCGATGTTTTTAATTCGAAATTTTGATCGACAAAGGACTGTTTTGTTCGGTAAAATTACTTTATATGTAAAAATAATACAGGCTGGATTAAATCTGTGTACTAACCTTGCGAAGAAACTACCCTGGACCGAACTAGATCCACTTTATTACCGACTAATATAGCCGATTTTCCCCGCAGGAAATCCTGATCGTGGAGACGCTCCAGGTACTCCTCTGCCCTCTGAAACGACGCCTTATCGATCACGGAATACATGATGACGAAGGCATCCGGGTGTATGTTCTCCAGTTCCGTCTTTTTGAAACAGAAATACGTAGGTTATGAGCGACTAAGAAGCAGAGAAATAATGTAACATCCTCTGCTATTATACATCAACGTACAGGTGCAAAAGATTCGTAGAATTCGTATAATTATATCGGTATCGAAATTTTAAAAACTCGCTAATCCGATCTCGTTAACCAATTAACACAGCTTGACGTGTATACTCGTCATTGCTCGACTTTAATTACGCACCACGTAAAGAATTTTTAAAATAAAACTCTGCAGTTAACTAATGAATTTCGACTACTCGCTGAGCGTCTATTTCGTGAAAAATAATATTACAAAAGTCGAAAATTTATATAAATTTTACTCGCGTTAAAACACGATAAGTACAATTTTATTTGGTACAACCATATACCCAAAAAAAGAAAAAAAAATAAATTCGCGACAATTATGGACCGAATACCAAATATACTGTCACGGTAATATTCCACTTTTCTTTATTTCATCCCCAATGCGAACGTCGTTCCACGTCGTTCCTAATCCACCCTTCAGACGCAGGGATCAACGCGACTGGCAGACAAAGCTCGATCACGCGAGGGAACGAAGAAACGGATCGGTTCTCCGTTCCCAAACTTCCATTCCGAAAAATAAAGGCGCTAAACGTCGCTCGTGTTGGAGAAACGTTCTCCAGCTACGCGGGGAACTCGGAAGCGGGTGGCTCACCTTTGGGTTCGCGATGTTGAGGAATCTCAGCTCGCTTTCCTCGCCGTTCAGCATGACGAAAACGGATTGCTCGCTGGGTATGTCTGAAACAAAGAGGGAAAAAGGGAAGATGAACGATGCGGCGCTTCGCAAAGCAGCTCAAAGAGCGTGGTTGAAAGAGGGAGCCGACGGAAAAAGAGGTGCTGTCAGGATAGAGGGAGAACCCCCTTTGATTTGCTGCCTCATTTGTTTTTCCTTGGACCATCCCCTTGGACGCGGTGACAAGGACGAGGCGGCCATCGTGCACGCGGAGAGGGAAAGAAAGGAAAATAATCGAAACGAACCGCCGTAAATAAACCACGGGCGAATGTGGACGAATTCGTTATAGTGACGGCCATGTGACGCCGCGAGCGTAATCTCGGATCTCTAAATGCGTACACGCGCTCGCCAGTCGACAATCGGCCCGAAACAGAGATTTCCGGGGCTGCATCGACACCTTCCTTGCAATTTTACTTCCCTTCCTGTCTTTGGCACGACTCATCAACAGGTATTGTACTGAACAGTCGAATTTTATGTAATCGATAAAACAATAATAAATATATAACAATAATTAAGGATTAATCATTTTTTTCGTTTTTTCTTTTTCTTTTTTTTTGCGTTAACATTGAACCTACTTATTACTTGTCAAGTGACCTATAGATGAAAAAATAAAAGGAGATCCTTAAAAAATTAATTTTATTATTAAATAAACAAAGCGATAACGTTGAATCCGGAATTTCTAATGGAAATTTTGAAATTGCTCATTTAGGTCATGGTAGATTTAGTTTACGTCTTTCGCAACTGCAGCTGTATTAATGCGGTTTGGATCTTATGTAATGTTTTTACGCGAGATATAGGAAAAGTGAGAAAAAAGAGGAAAAATGGGAAAATATAAAACTTCTTTTATCATGTGTTAACGCGATATTAATGATTGATAAGATTTTAAGGTAGATACTCTTGAAAATGAATGAGTAATAATTTTTTTCCTGATTCTATTAGGTTTTTAACGATTGCACGTGAGTTGCGTAATTTACACGCGAAATATGCATAGGAGAAGCTAATAAAAAAGAAAATTCTTTTATTCGATAAGTTTATATGAAATGGAATATATTCGTGGATTTCGAAAATATCATTTTCGGGGGATTTTGATCACTATACGTTAATAATAAGTAACGAATTAGTAAATGAATAGACAAAAACTACTTGACTTCGTGTATTTTCAAGTAACACAACTTCGTCAAACGTAGTCCTAGTATAACTTTTATGACACGGTTTGAAAGGTTGAAGCCTTCTTCCACTCCCATAACTCCAATTTTCTCGAATGCCATTTTACACTTAGGGAAAATAAAGGAATAAGAATGACTTTTCCCCAAAATACGAACAAGATTCAAGCAGATCCCAAATCTACAAAAAATTTCGTTCGTGGCTGAAACTACGAAGATTAAAGCCTCCTTTTTGAAGAACTTTCCTAAAAGTTAGTATAGAATATTTCCGTTCACGATACATATCTACTGTTATCGACAAGTGCATTGCTATATCACACCTTACGCGAGTCTCTTTCAACGATTCCATAAACTCCGTTATTAAAATAAATTCGACTGGTAGAAGATGAAGAAAGCCAGTCACGTATACCGCCACTCTAATTCCCCAATAACTCACTTCGTTCGGCCATTTTTCCAGCCCCGTCTCCATAATTAAGACAGCAGTAAGAACCTTTTAACCCTGCGGAAGAAAGGGCCAAGGCGAGGTTCCGCGTGGTAAAAATGTGAAACGGGGTAGAAGAGCGACTGGGAAGGGCGTGACAGAGAAGTCGAAGAGACGAAGAAAAAGAAAGGCTGGAGAAAGAAGAGGAGAGCAGACGATGAACAGACGCGGAGGCTGTATGATGTACGTTTATAGCACGGGCCGGTGCAAAATTAACCAGAGCTATTTCTGCCCGGCTGTTCCTGCACTTTTCTTTTTTACACTTTCCTGGAAACCGACGTGCCCGTTTCGCCTTCCTCGCACCTTTCCACGCGTCTCGTCATTTTCCTTCGCTTTTCTCCACTTTTCTTTAGTTTTCTTCGACTTTCGTCCATTTTCATCGATTTTCGTCCCTTTCCCTCACTCTTCTCTGCTTTTCTTCGATTTCTGCCCCGTTTCTTTACTTTTCCTCGCTTTTCATCGATTTTCGTCTCTCTTCTTCCCCTCTTTCCACGTTTCTTCAATTTCCTTCCCTTTTCTTCGGATTTCTTCAGTTCTCTTGATTTTTTTTTGCCCATCGCAATCTCTCGCTCCCCTTTTGTTCACCATCGCGTAAACGCGCTCTCGCAACAGCAGTTCGTCGCGACTTGGCCTCGATCCCGATTTCATCGCAAAATTATCGCACAAGACCCGACATCGGCCCCGATTTTTGCACGCCGACTGCTACTTTATTTTCCCGTTCTCTCCAGTATAATGTGCCACGTTATGCGAAAAGTTTGCTGGCTCGCGGAATTGTTTCGTAACACACACACAATTTTTAATCAATTTGATGAAGAGTTTTCGCAAATGGCTAGAAATTTTTACGTTACCTCGATTTTTAATTCATCATCGTCGTTGTAAAAGGTCCCAGCTGATAAAAGTAATGCGTCGAGAAATATGCCCAGAGAAATTGAAAACGTGTAGATATTTAACGCATAAAATCGCTCTCCGAAATATCGAGCTTCTCCTGCTATTTTTTCGCGCTAAAGTGGAGTAAGAACGAAACTTTTGCAACGAAGTCGCGGCGAAGCAGAGGCGTACACCACGAAGTTTCCTGACGACTTAAAACTTTTCAAACGCGGTTACGTGCGGCGTACTTGATCGAAGTGGCAAAAAATATCTCTCAAACTTGGCCTCGACTCTAACAAAGTTGTACAAAAAAAAAATTATACCAAAACGATTAAGGAAAGAGCGTCCCAAAAAAGAAAATCTAATTCTTTATCCTCTTCGGGTAACTTCCACTCATAATATGTGACTTTATACATATACGGATATTTCTTTCGAACAGCTTGCGGAATTTACATTTTCATTTTCTTGGAGTATAATCGACGAATTTTTAAATTTCGTTCAATCATATATTATTTGGTCTCTTTTCGTTGTTTAATTGAGAAAGCGTGAAGAAGGGGAATTATGCAAATGCTGGAAAATCCAGCTCGTTCGTAAGTCTCGCAGCTCGTAATTAAATACTGCAGCGTCGTTTAAAAACGACACACGAAAAGGACTAAGCTCGGCGGCTTCCAGCATCCAACGTCGAGGATACCAAAGACGTTAAAACAGAGGAAGGGTAACGCGTGAAATTTACATATTTACGAACACGAAGTTATTCGGGAAATTTCAGACAAAGAATGCAATTACGCGGCTAGAAGAGCAGCAATAACGCGCGAAGATGTATCAAAGTGAATCGCGATACCGTTCGTTTCGAGATAAATAAGGCGAGTAATTTCGAACGTACGCGAATGTATTAACGTATTTTACAAAGAACGTCGAAATGTGTAAAATTAGTTTGAAATAATAGAAGAGAGTCTGAAGTTCCGTTCGAGTTTCTTGAAGTCTGTGAAATTGAAGAATATCTGAGGCGAGAATGTAATTTATGCGTTATTTATGCAAATTATATGAGAAAAATAATTACTATTGTTTGATTTAAAAGTATAAGTAGTTTTAAGATTACAAATCTACGAATTTTAATTTTATGGTGTTTAAATATCTGTGGTATTTTCGACACGTTTTAAAGATGAATTCAGAACAGTCCCGAGGTTCGACACGTATAGATTCTAATTTATTTTCAGATAGAAATTATGTTTTCAATAATTTAATTGACATAACCCCTGAGAAAGTTAAGTTTATTAAAAAACTGATTCCTGCCTGTTGGTAATAACCAAATGAAATGACGAGAAAGAGAATCTTCACGATCAGTCCACGTAAAATGTTCAAGAAATAAAATACTCCAATTCTCCGAGATCTCTCTTCAAATATTTCCACAAAAGCCCAACAATTTTCATCGTCGATGAAAAGCGGAAAAAAGCCAGAACTAAGCTCGAAATTGAAGAACACCTGTACCGAAGAGACGTCGTTTACATAGCCCATAGGACAACGCAGGAAGCCCACGAATTGTCTTAGACCTATCCACGACACTCTGTCCCCAAAATCTCGCATGTATCGCGAAACAGCAAACAGTATGCATGGATTCGGTTACCGTGGCCGTATGCAAATCCAACTCGAAGTTGCAGAAGCTGCATCGACAACGAGATGACGGTATCCCGAGTAGACGTCGACCGGAAGTGTTCGAGATGAGGAGGAATCGTGTCGCGACTGGCCTAAGTGTCGAGATTTCATTGTAATAAAAATACATTTATTAATAATAGGGTCAGTACAGTATATACTTGCGTATACAGCGAGGTAACAAAATAAAACCATTAAAAGATAAAGGAATTTGATGTTTTAAACATTTTCCCATTAAATACATTCTGTAAACATAAATTTTGCAACTCAACAATGTAAAATATCTTTGAATTTCTCCATACAATTTATATTTTAAGATAGCGAAGCGTCGCAGTCCTTTTCCTTGCGTCACTGGCTATGGTCCTGACACCAGAATCCCTAAACAAGTGACACATCTGGTCCCCATCGACTACCGTTGCCCAACAACATCAAGTTCGCGACGCACACTGGAAGTTGTATGGGAATCGTATGGGAAATCGGAAAGTTACGGTGAATAAGGGCATTCGTCGAATCGAGGGAGGGTGAACTTGGAACAAGAAGAAGTTATGATGACGTCAAGAGTTGGAGCAATCTGTTCGGTTTCTATATTTACTGTGACACGCAGCGTGGAGATCGAAGAGAAGAAATAATTTCTTCAATTGGATCGCGATTTTAAAGCTTGATAAATTTCTACCGTTTGTTTTTCGTGAAGCATAATTCGAAATTTCAAGAGAAAGATTAGAGAAACGATAGTGCAGTTGTTATAATATACAATGTACTTCTCGATACTGCGTTTTGGAAAGGATAACATGTACGTAAGTACGTGAAAAAATCGAAATTTATAGGACATTTTTAGTGGGGGACAAGATCATGCCACGCCCTATGATCTCCAATATTTCTTGAACTTAATGCAGTGTTTGTAAATTTTAGATATATTATTAATAACAAATTGTTCATAACGTAAATTTATAATAAAAGTGAAAAAATTAATAAATTATTGACTATTACTTGAACTTATACCGAATTTCTTGTTAAATGTACATATAATTTATAAAAAGTTTATAAATTATCACACTGATTGGTAATAACAAATTAATATTGTTATTAACAAATTGTTCGCAACGTATATTTGTAGTAAAAGTGAAAAAAATAATAAATTATTGACTATGAGAGCGAAAAATTAGTAATTAATAAAATCAATGAAGTTCGAAAACTTTTGATTGGGGTGGGGAGCTCGGCCGATCGGAGGCTATATAAGGGGCGACGCGACGGTGCAGAACTCATTTGTCAGTTCGACTTCGGAAGTGTAACATCTAATTTTCATAGTGCGCGAGGGGTGGGGGTCCGAAGTGAGGTTGGGGATGGCTACCCCACCCTCACCCCACCCCATTAAACAATTTACTAATTATTTTTTTTTATTTTCAGATATTAATTTTTCTTTTATTTCAGATATTAATTATTTTTTATTTTTTCAGGTTTTAATTATTTTTTTTTTTATTTCAGATGTTACTTTTCGTTTATATTCATTTATATTTGGACATTCGAATATTTCGTATA
>NW_016909996.1:181342-247221 GCF_001483705.2 Eufriesea mexicana
TGGTTCAGGGACTATCCTTGGTCCACGTGTAAGTCTTGGCGAGTGCGACAGTGACTGGAATTGAGCTAGGCCCGATCGGGAGGGTGCCGAGGTATGAAGTTATCTCTGTACACGGGAGTACATCGCCTAGGCTAGTCGGTCTTTCGAATAATCGCGATCTCGTTCGGGCGCGTCGCGATTTTCTATTTGCTCGCGTGTTTCATATTTCATTCCCTATTTTTATGGGAACTTGAAAATATCTTAGCGTTGCGACAGTAGAGTTTCAGTATACCGAATCGAAATTCCCTTTGTACGACACGAAATAAAATAAAGTGTCAGTAGAGTCACTTTAACTTCTTTCGCTCCAAGTTAGATTAGACTACCTTTGATACAGGTAGCACCAGTAGGCTGCGCCACTAGGGCGTATGTCGGGTCTCGATGCGTAGCCACCTCCACGTGGTGAGACCTGGTAATTGGTACCGTTTTCCGAAAAACAATTTTTGAGAAACGATGCCAAGCTAAGAGCTACGCATCAAAGTTGAAATATTAGTTATAAACTAATTATAAGTTAGTTATAACTTAATTATAAACTAATCTTTTTAGTTTTTTTGTGCACTGTTACATGTTTGCTGTATTGCACTTGGTATGGGATTACGCGTAGCTACGGCACTGTCGGGACTAGAAAAGCGAGCAATGGCTACGCGGCAGTAAAACCCTGTATACACGTTACCGAGGAATATTTTCTCGGTTTAATCGAAATAAAAACTGTTTCGACAATTTTGTTCCAGGGTTTCAGCACCAAGCAAGCCTACAGAATACGATACCGTGTGAATAATTCGTGTCAGATAAAGAACGTTTTGTAAATACGCAAAAATAGAACGTAGAAAATATGCTCGGCGTCTTATCTTTAAATTTTTATGACCAGTTATAATTGTCCAGAAACACAAATAATTATAATTATGGACGTTGATAAACTCGGGATACTCTAACCTAACTTTTAAGATAAGAATGAACATTCTAACGTTCTTATATTTTATGTAATACTTTATTTTAGCCAAAAATCGAGCGTTGCATATAAACGATCGGAGTATCGTTTATAAATTATTATTGAAGAAAACGCAAGTACAACAGCCAGGGTAGAAATGTCTACCAACGCAATCACGTCGAGAAATTCGAAATTCAGGCGAGAAATTCGAAAAACAAGCGAGTCGTCGCGAAGAACGGGAGCGTTCGGTCGTTAAGTGGATCGCGAAGGTTAATGACACCGTGGTCTTATTAAAAGCGTCGTATTTAAAGCGTCGTATTAACGATTCCGTCGAGAACCTCGCCAGAGATTCGTGCATGATTTCATGCTGTTTATTCTGCCGCGGGGCTGTGTGCGTGCGTATGCGCGATTTGTGTACATTAGCGCGCGAGTAGTGGTGAGTCGAGAACTAAACCGAAGACGTTTGGGTGAATAGGGTGGTTGTACAAAAGTAAGGCACATCGTGACTCACTTTTATGTCCTTTTTTCAATTTTTCCTCGAGAATGAGATCGGTAATGAAAGATTTCGCTGGCCCGAAAGCTGTTCGTTATTTCTCGAAAATGCCGATGAGAAATTTGAAACACGATTCATCTCGCGACTGTAATTATCGTACATAATAACTGCATTACTGGTATTAACATCAGCGATTGTATACTAATTAATTTGCAGTCAGGTCACGTAGAGATAGATGTAAGAGTCGACTTATTAATTACGACGGGATATTAAATTACTGAACAAACCGTGGATGTTTAATTTTATGAATATTCGGGGAAAGCTTTGGTCGGAGGAAAATTTAAAATAGCGATATCAGATTGGCAAACTGTGTACTAGAAAATTTTAATCGCGTTAAAAATAATTTACGATTACTGGCCGTTAAAATTATTTATAGATAATCCGATAAATTGTTTTCACGATAAAGATCTAATTCGCGATATGCTAGGCAAAGATGATCCGATTAAATTCTAACGACATTGATCTAATTTCGAGTGACAGAGTTATTAATTTTATTCCTCGATTTATACGCTGATAACAGCGACATTCTGTTGAAGCACGATAGCAAATTGTATATTCCCATTATTTATTCCACTTATCGTAAAACTTCGTTCATTATAAACTACTTTCAAAATGGTGCAGCCATTATGCGTCACGGGGTTCGAACGAAGCGGCGGTTTATGACCCTAACGCGACGAAATTTATCGCGTTAAGTACTTGACGAAATATTTTTCGCTGCAAAATCGAATTTACCGCCGGAATGTGCCGCGTGCAGCCTGGTGAACGAAATTAGAATTCAGTGCTTTGGTATCGCTAAGAACTCGATTTCAGCGACCCTCGACAGCGTAGACGTGTCATAAAGCGGGCAGTTTCGAAGGGAAATTCGGGGGATGAGGCAAAGTGGTCCAAACCGAGGCCAATCATGCCGGAAACCCCAGAACCTTTATGGAACTTCCGCGTACCGAAGACTTAGGCGAATGGCCACGTATCCCTTCTAAGGAAGATCGATGATCGGTCAAGAGCTCCAAAAAGGATACAGCGGTGGTGGCTTTCTCAAAGCCTCACTAGGTCTCTAGTGAAATGCAAGACGCAAAAATCGTGAGTAATAACGCTATAAAGATCGTTGGTTACATATGAATTTGACAATGATAGAATTATAAATAAAAATTCCATTTTATTAACATATATAGGTTCTCATGTATCTTTTTATGCTAATCGCAAAATTATAAGAAATTTCTCTAAATCACCTATAACTTGAAACAGCTTCGTTATTCGATAGATAGTACCAATAGCATTTTAATATAAAGTTGTTAAAAAATAAATTACCATCTAACTTTTAAGATCGTACTAAATTTAACACATTTCTTACGTATTATAAATTTTCAAAGTTTCTTGTGAACTGTGTCGATTTTTTGAAAGTTTATAGCAAAATTGTATGTTATTTTTTGCCTCCCGTATACTGTTGTATGTTAGCTCCGTTACACCTGGTGCTCGGATTACGCCTAGCTACGACATACCTCGAGCGAGCTTCGACGAAGTTTGACCCATCGAGTCCTTGTCAAATCTAAAAACGAAGTTACTAAATTAAATTTGTCGGCCCGTTTTTTTCCCAACTATCCTCTTCCTTCCAGGACCACGGAACTTGCAATTACGAAATCTCAGTCGACGCGAAAACCGGTTGTTGCGCGGCAGAACTTGTCACGGACCTCGTGGAACTTGCCATGAATTTACGTTGGCCGCGTTTAAACGACAAGTTTTCCAGGGAAAATGCGATCGACCGGGACGTTCTCGTTGCAAGTAATTACAGGAGCACCTGCCATCGACGAATTCGTCGATGCTTCGCGCGTTCCCGCTTCCGGCGAAGCGGCAACTTCGATTCGCTCGAAAACTTAACGAAACTTCGTTGAGCAAACGGTAAGGTAACTTCGATTCGAATGTATCTAATAGCGCCTTCGAATATACGAAACAAAGCATCTTCGAAGCTAGTAATTGAGCAAGAACTGCAGGAAAACCGGCCAGGGTCGATGAGCTGAATACAGACAGCTGTATCTGGTCGCATCCTCAGTGGAACTCGAATGGATTGTTGATCATGCTCTCGTTAAACGCTTTTAAAATAGAAGGCTCGATAGCCGGTATGTGAAAATTACGGGAAATTTGGAATAATTTAAATTTGGTTCGAAGAGTCAGAAATATCGACGGATTAATGAATATTAATTATCGGAAGACTGGAAAGATGTGTAAAAGTGTGTATTCGACAAAGAGACCTGAATTTAATTTTAATAACAACGTCTAATCGATTACTCGCGACATTGAAAACCGTGTTGTCTATAAAGCCAGCGAACCAGGAATTTTCCAAGGAGTAACCACGTATTTTCCCGTTAACAATAGCCTTTCTGCCAGCATCGTTCCATCAAAATACGTCAAACTTTCGGCCAACTTTCTCGCCGCGGCGTACCAATTAAGAAATCGTTCTTCGACTTTTTAATTCGTCTGGCCTCTCGAATTTCTTCGTGCGCTGAAACTCGGGCGAAAGGCCAGGTGTAATGGAGCACGAACAAAGGTGTCGCGGGAGCAAAGAAACGGGCTAAAAATTACGAAGCAACGAGTCATTGAGTTATCGAATGCAATTACGAGAGCTGCCGATGAACCGTCACCTTGATCGGCTATATTTCCGGCGAGCCGGATAAAAATTTAACCAGACAGGCGTTGTTAAATCGATCCAGCCTCGTTACGGAATAGCCTGCAGGGTCATCGTGCTATTACCCGTCTATTATGCACATGTACTTCATCGTAATCCGAGAACACGCACGATTTGTTGCGCCAGCCATGGGATTAAAGCGAAACCACGAGCCATGATGTCGCTGCCAAGCACCGTGACCCTATATAACTTTGTTTAGAGACGATTGACAATCGATCGAGGAACAGCAGCCGCTAATTACCGCCGATGTTTGGCTACTCTGTGTGCACTGGTCACTTTAAAACGGGCAAGCTGTTCGCCTCCGCGAATGGCTTCGTATTCGCTGAAGACGAATTCGCCTGAAATCGTTGTTTGGGTAATCTGAAGGTAGATATACGCGGGATCTTGATAATTAAAAAGTATTTCATCATAAGAGAAAGATTCGAGTTGAAAATAACGCATCGATTGGTGAGATGTATAAAAATGTGAAACGCGAATTCGGATAGATCTATCGATCTTTCTCCCACACGAAAGCTTAAATCACGGCTAAGAGTATGTTTGGAAACTCGCTTCGACTGCAAATGACCACAAATCATGCGTTTATGGAAATGTCGGGCCACGCGTTTCCGTATCAAGCACCCGCTTCCGGTGACATTACCTCGTAGGATGCAGAGCGACAAATGGACGCCAGGATTCGCGAGGGAGACGGCCAAACTCGTTACCATTTTTCGCATGTAGGACACCGGCACAGCTGAGATTTACTCTCCACGTTGGTTTTTGTTACTTGGCAAAGGAACGTCGCTCTGTTTCCAACGCGTATCCTTTCCAGATCCTTTTCAAATCCTTTCCAGATTCTTTACAGATCCTTTCCAGATCCTTTCCCGATCCTTTCTCAGTCGACTGTCGTCGTAGTTTCTTGCTGCACTGTACCGCGATCGCGTGCTGCCAGAATTAAATTGCCGGCAGTAAAAGAGATACCGCATATCAAATGGTATAATACCATTAGCGAATGTTATGGTCGAAACGATGAACTGGAAATGGCTGTGGAGTCTTTCACATTCGTCAAAAGCAAAGTACTCGACTACAAAATTAGCATCGACGATCTTCCGGTTTTAATATTCCAGAGAAAGAAAAAAAGTTTCGTCGATTAGGTGAACCAATCCTGAATAAAATAATGGTAATCTGGCCGCGCAACGACATTAATTACCGTACATCAAAATAATCCTAGGGTATTAGAGAAAATTATGAATAATATAGATTAACGTAGCTTACTAGTTTAATCATTCGGACATAAATTAACTGAAATTTATATTGAATAATATACCACGAGCAAGATTACGTGAATAATTTTAATCCGTTGGAGAACAAAATGGCCTCGTATAATGCCCAGAGAAATAATCCTATATCATTGTCCCTGTAGCATTGTAGCATATCTTGCTGCATTTATTACGCTAAAGGGCAAATTCGTTTCGCTAGTAATTTTCTTTAACGGTGCATTCAAATGCACGTACGTACAGTGCAATGATTAAGAGAAACATCGTGGACGCCATTGCTGGTTAAGCATTGCGATACGCATGCAAGAAGTGGCCATTACGGTATTTGCTGGCACAAATTCGTAGCTTGTAAGTCGACTAAAGCCTTGTTGTAACGGTAGATTGAATTTCGCCGATATACACGAAATACACGCGTATTTTGATCGAACAGATTCAGTTCGTCAGAATTAGTTTAAGAAAAGACGCGAATACGCGAAGGGACTCAAAGGTAATTTGTGGCGAGAGAGAAAGAAGAAAGTCGAGAATCTCCGAGGACTGGAAGACGTCGAGGTCCGCCATTTTACAAATTATACAGCAAAGATACTTTTATAGAGAAATGTAATTGAAGTGCTTTCGATCCTAAGCAGATGAGATGTTCATCCTGACCTACATCCTTCAAAAAGAGGAACTTTTTGATGGGACAGCGTGCAACGTTATTTTCATAGACAATTAACGATTTAACTTTTTAATTGCTTAAGACCACAAGTGGAAAATTTATAAAGTGACCTCGGTAATGTATTAAGATCTACAGAAAATTGGGAATATAGGTTTCAAATGAATCGAAGTCCTCGTAGAATATTGCTTAAGATATTACGTTATTTTTGTTGCATCGATGTCACCTAGAAAATATTTCCTTTTTATTCAACCCCAAAGCGAAAACGAACAGACGTCATTCACCCCACGGGCGACAACATTTTCGCATTAAAATCGATCCGTGAAAAACTGTAATTGTATCCTATAAAATGCAAAAAGAAGCGCCTTTTTCGCGGAAAAGAAAAATTTACCAATTTTCATCACCAACTCGAGACAAAGGACGATCGACACGAGCCTCGCTAAGAAGCGAAACATCGTGGTTCCCATCCGCAAAATTCGCCAATCCCGGGTTTTCGCCTACACTTTTCCGAAGACCAGAAGAAACCGTTTGCCATAAATATCGAAGGAGAGGTTGAGGAACAACGCTCAGACAACTTCGTGATAACGTGGCGTGGAGTGAAATAGTTGCTCGAGAGCAGCGCCGGGTATAGTCGATCGAAAGGCTTTGGCCCTTGCAGCAGGTGAAAAGCAAGCTCTGTGTCACGGCGATATTTCACGTCGACCACTGGTCTACCTTCTCGACCCAGATACGCCTGCAGGTTCCTCTGTTATTCGCTGCGTCGCGAAGGAAACGTTTTCGGCGGCGCTACGCCCCTCGGAAGCAAGCCCAGATTCGTGGCGATAATTGGTCACGAAGACGGAAAATTAACCAAGCTGGGGCCGATTGGGTGCGAAAGTGGCCGAATTTCTAGCATTCCTGAGATTATTTCGCTTCGGGTTGATCGATTACCATGTGACGTTTGGGTTTGCTTTGGCTATGCAAATGTTTGCGGTTGGAGGGAAATCAGCGAATTATCTTTTGAAAATACACTGATACGATATAATGCAATTTTAACGTTACACTCGTGACCATTGGTCAGGATGGCTGTTGAATGAAAAATTAAAAGAGGAGGAATTTTAAAGAAAATGAAGTTAGAGGGGATATTGAAAAACTGATTAGACGTAAATTGCAAAGTCAGGTGATCAAAGCAGTAACATCGAATGTCGAGATTTTAATGGAAAGTTTAAAAATGGGCATAGAGACTGTGGCAGGGTTAATATTAAAATAATTAGATGGGT
Source organism: Eufriesea mexicana (assembly GCF_001483705.2). Lineage (NCBI taxonomy): Eukaryota > Metazoa > Arthropoda > Insecta > Hymenoptera > Apidae > Eufriesea > Eufriesea mexicana. Next base: position 188,701 of record NW_016909996.1, read on the forward strand.
AGATAGTAAACTTCGCAGAAGATCGATATGGCTGAAGAGAACGTGAAGCAAGGACAAAGTGTACTGTTAATTAGATGGAAAATTTTTTATCGTTACGATTAGTAATTAATTATAAATTTGCAGCTATTTTGGGTGTATATACGTCGATAATTATGAACACGATCTAAATAGAAAATCTAAAAGAAACGATTTCACTTTGTATTTCGTGTTGCATTAATTTACGTTAATTTGAATAATAAAATAAAATTATTCTTTAGAAAATACGAGCAAGATGGAGCTGTTAAAATGGGTTTGAAACTTTGTAGTAATCGATTCTTTTAATCTCGGATATATTTAAACTTCGAATATTTCGAGTGAAATGTAGGTGCAAATATGATTTAGATCACTTTCGTAATTATGGGGATGTACGTTGATGAAAAAAAAGGATCGAAAAAGTTGGAAAAAGCTGAATTTTTAAACGTTCTATGAGATATTCCAATGGTCTTCTTTTATTTTTATTTTTGTAATCCTCCAAAGGATTAATTCCCTCGAGATCTTTGCCAAATGACACATTCTCGGCTGAATTGTATCCAAGTATAACGTCGTTTACAAGTACGTACAAGAATATGCTTTTACGAAACTGGATAAATTAGCTTAGTCTTCTAGTAACTCTACGACCGTATTCAGGTATCATGCAACATTGTATGTAACTTTAGAATGTTTAATAGCAAATACAATTGTAACTATAATTCTATTGTTCCGGAGAAAATCCGGATATAAATCATAGAACTGGAATCCCGAGAATTCATTGTAACATTTATTAAAGAGACGGTAATACTACCTTTATTATACTAATGTAAAAACTTTCCGACACTTAGAAGGAGAGAAATATAATATCGCTATTAAATATCGCTAAAAATATAATTTTTTCCCAGATCATGGAATAAACGTGAACAGTGACGTGTCAAATTGATATAAATTTTTGTCGAATTTTGAATAAACCCGAATGCTTATTTTATCGAATTAATGAATATTTGAGAAAGTTTTTTCCCTATTTATTTTTACTTTGTGTTTCCATGCTTCGATTTCATAATTTAATAACGATTCGCGGTTTGATTAACGATTTCGCGAAAAAGCTACGTTTCTTGGAAAACTGGTTCATCTTGATGAATTTTCAAGGAAACTTTTTCCAAGGCAAGAAGACTCGCAATTTCTTGCCGTCAAAACGGAGAGCCGTATTTTCAACATATTTCCAGAAAATAAAAATTCGCAAGCATCGCTCGCGGTTAAGCTTCCTAGAAAATACCAGTATTCTTCCGTGACACGTACCTTTTTCATCCACCTCTTCATGCCTATTCTTTTTCTTCTTTTTAATACATAATTTGTTCTTCGAACATCGCGAATATTTATTTACGCTCGTAACACGAACGCTTAATTTGCTCATAATAAAACGTGAACGTAAATGCGAGAACAGAGAATTTCGACAGTTGTAGTAATACAACAAAAAAACGAATTACGTTTCGCGAGGTTTTATTTCCCCTTTAACTCGAAGAAATGCTCTACCAAATTTTTCAGTCGGGTATTTATTTAATTTCACTTTTGGTACGTGACAATAGAAATACACCAAAATAGAAAATTAATTCAGAAATAAATAAACCCCACGCAATTGCAATAATGACTAAGCATTAAAGGATCAAATTAATTTACAAAAATCATTCACATTCTATCATCGATTTACTAAATTATCCTGATACCTAATAACCTCTATAACGATTAAAACTAACAAGAAATTGGTGCTTTAAAAAATTCGGATCTACATAATTTTGCATAAGCTCAACGGATAAAGTAAGACGATATTGACGCGAGATAAAGGAGAGTTTACATAAGATTGAAACCGTGTTAACACAGTCACGGTCGTTAATAACAATTTAAGAAGCTACTAAACTAACGAATCATACTTCACGAGATTTTCTCACAACGTTTCTCTCCTCAGTCTACTCTTTCGTTAGGATACCCACAGTCAAGCTGTGCAGGCTTCCAGCTCATTGTCGATGTAAATGTCACGCCATTAGGGAGAATACGCTTTGAAGATTACGTGGAAGAACATATTCGCTTCGTCGCTAACATTCTCGCGATGCACAATCTTCGTCAGCCAGACACCATTTCTACGAGTATTAGATTTGCCAGGCATCTTCATTGCGCCTAACGCAAAATTTCATACACCCTCAAGCTCGTTAAACTCTTCGCGCCGTTGGAGAAAAATTTCTACGTTGTTAAGTCGATCTTCGAATCGATTTAACGCGAATTAAAATCAACGATATCATGAAATGAAAGAGGAAGATTGAATTTAATTCTTCGAGGGATAAGAATACGAAAAAATGGTGAAGAACAGTGGAGAGATAGTCAAAATGGCTACCGATCTACATAACGATTTTCGTGCAATTTAGTTTTAACGAGAGTTTCGAGTTTTTCCCGTTGCTTTTCGAGAGATTTGCTAAAACGTTAACTAAAAGGACAGACTTTTCGTGGCACTTTTGCGCGTTTATCGCGTTTGGAGCTTTGCGAAACTAAAAATATTTTTACACGCGTTTATAGTAACGATTCGACGTAAATCCTTCACCTTTCGTTGCTTCGTCGAATCTCGTCGGATTGCGAGCACCAACCGAAAAAAGATTGTTCTAACACGAAAATAGGAACAAAGTGCTCGATATCTCTGGAAAAATTTTCCTGAATCCAAGTTTCTCGCGTAAAGCACGGCGAATATATGAAAGAAGAGATGTTTCAACGAAAACATCGACAGCCTGTCGATATCGATGCCGTTAACTTTTCTTTTTTCGCGTAATCTTAATAAACAATCTGCATGGCAAATCTCCCTAGAGCTTTATTTCTGCAAAGGTATTTCTCAGGAAAGAAAATTCTAGGAAATGCTATTTAATACGGCGTTATAAAACTATTCAAGATCAACAAGTATATGATGGTTTATGGTCGTGGATATTAACAGAAGTGTAAATTTATCGCACGAAATAAGTTCCGGGAAGATTTTAAGTCTATCCGAAACGTAAAAATATATTAACTTCTCTAAAAAGTTCCACGAGCTAAAGATCATTCTACGCGTCTCGTAAATTACCTACTTTTACGATGAAAATGTGACCTGATCCAGGTGAAATACCGCGAAGGAAATCCTACCGGAAAAACGTATAGATTATACTCCGACATATTCTAAATAATTTATTAACTAAATATTGTATAAATTATATTTGCGGAGACCCTTTATAATTTATTGAAAACACGTGTATAAACTTCCACAACGCGGAAGTAAATTTGACGTACCAAAATTATTCATAGGCAAGTGTGTATGTTTCAAACAACAAAAATCCAATCGACAACGACCTCGACCATTTTATCTTAGTCCTTTCTCTCTTCCATGTGACATATCTTCGTCAAAACGATATAAAAATCCTTATAAATCTACATTAAATATATTTTTCATTATTAAAATCGCATCAACCATTGTGTGTGTCATTAGCGTCTATAAGTGAAGTTTAGAGTCTGTTTCAGATAATACAGTAGGGTCTGGGTTGTTTTAATCTCCTTCAGGCTGTTTTCTATGTTGCAGGTGTTTTCTGCGGTGTACCTAACCTTCCTAAATATACTCTGTCTAAAAGTACTTGAAATAGAAATTCAGACAATAAACCCAACTATAGTAAAGCGTTAAAAATCGTCGAAACTTAGAGCCTACGAAGCTAACCCTTCCCTCCTTACCCAGGGAAGGAAACCAACGAAGAAAGAAAAGAGGGAGAAAGAAAAGAATCCAGGTAAATCCATCACCAGGGACCAGTTACGAGAAGATCGTTGAGGCACATCGATTTGTAATCGATGGAAATACAAGCGACGTATTTACGCGATGATCGTTCGCCACGTTGCTCGTTTCACCGAAGAAGATCGACTCTGGCTAGCCAGAGGGGAATCGAAACACGCGGTGTAAGCTTACGTAAACCAGCGAGGTTTGACGAGCCAACACGTAAATCATTGAGAACGCCGGTGGATTATTTGTAAAAGAATCGAGCTTCGCGTGCAACCGATTTCCAGCGCCGAGCCGTGGCTCGATCGGCCCCGCGAGCATGCGTTTGCAGTCACGTAGCAGCTTTCTTGGCCAAGGGCTGTTAATCGGACACGAAGACCTGTTTGTCAGTGCTACAAACCATTTCGCTTTATTTTCGTCAACCGATCTATTTCGAGTATCTGCCAGACTTCTATTGTGCCTCTATTATCGTCAGTCGCCGTTATTTCGGCGAGCTTCTACCTTCTCTATGAGCTATCTTGCCCATTGCGGGATGATGGTCTTAATTCGGAGACGGTTGTTGGAATACGAACTGGGTGTGAAAATAGGGACAGGGATGAAGTGGATTCGTGTCGTGATTGTGCGACGTGGAAAGGAAGAGAGATTTTAATTGGCCTTTCAATGAAATCGGCGAGGAATGGGTAGCTGAGATAAACGAGAAGGCTGAAAATGGAGTGCGACTTGTTTCGGAGTCGACATATCGACTGTTGTTTCGCGTGGAAATTTTGTTGATACGGGGCAATCGAGGTTTTGTCACGTTTCTACGTGAATGCGTATTTTTAATATAACTTCGTTTAACGTTAAACCCACCAGGACCGGTCAAATGATGAGAAAAGGGAAAATGAGAGTCACGCAGTCAAGTGACCAAAACGATAACATTAAATGCGAACTTTTAGATCAGAAGTTTAAAGATGATCATTTGGGTCGTGGTAGGATTAGTGTTAAATTCATTATATTTCTCGTAAATTCGCGAGCATTTAAAATGGATTAGTTTGGAACATACTGTGCAAATACTATGTCCCAAGTTTCACGCATTAAGAAGCTTAGACTTGTGCAGAAGAGAACGAACCAAAATTGCGAGAAGAGTAGAAGATCCTTGGTTCCAGTAACAATAAGCGCAACGTGTAAAATCCATTAAGCTTAAAGAGATTAACGAGATTAAAGGAGATCTAACGAGGGAACGTATCCAATCCGCATACCGAATTTAATGAAATTTATACGAGAGATAGTTCTCAAAAAAATATTTGACGCGTACTTTTTTCTATTAGCCATCGTCTATACCAATATGGTGGAAACAACCCCCAAAGTTAGGAATCAAAGACGTATATATATTTTGGAATATCTCGAGAACCAAAAGGGCTAGAGAAAAAACTTTTTCTCCTAAATATACATTTTGAAATGAAGGAATGTAACTACGTACAAATTTTAAAGAAATATTAATTTGTTTAAATAATATATTAAAAATTCGAATCTTTTTTCACATTTGTTACGCTAAATCTTAATCAAGCTCAAAATAGAGGGTACGTTTCTGCAATTTTTCAGTTTTATCTGCAAGTCCGTCAAATTTAACGTATGCAAGTTGGATACGTTCCTTGTAAGTTGGTCGGAACTGTTGGTCGTGAAATTGATACGCGGGGATCGGCCGCGAAATTCGTAATCCCTATTTTCGACGCGGCGCGTAATTACGCGCTGGTTCCGTTGCGACACGCGGGTATTTCCGTGGTGGAAGCTGCGGCTCTAAAGCTGCGGATCTAAAGCTGCGGCTCTGAAGCTGCACGGCGTCGCGACGCAGTCGGAGAGAGTGTCCATCGTGCGTTGGACCATCGACACACTTGCCAGCGAACTCTCACGAGAAATAAATCGATGATTCACGTTGGTCTCGCAGGCGATGACTCGTTTTTCAGCAGACCACACACGAACTTAGAAAAATGTCGCGCATCTCTGATGAGACGCAGTTGCTCCTCACGGATGACATAAATGTCACTTTTCTCGTAATTTCGCGTCCAACGCTCGCTGCTTTCGTTCTCATTAGCCTGTATTGAGTGTTCAAACGAGGTAGATCAACTTGGTGCTCGTAGACTGTATTATTTCCTCTTTTACTCTTTTCTTAGAGAGGGTAGTATGGTTTTCGTGTTTGGGTTTAATGAAATTTAATGGCGTTATTCGTTGTCAATTTAGCGAATGAAGTTATCGTGGGTAGGAAACTTCTAATTAGAATTGTTCGACTGATTTAATTAGTATATTTTTGTTTTACCCCCTAATTAATTTAAAATTTGTTTTAGAAAACATTAAGTAAATTATTTTATCGTTTTAATTAGGTTAACGCGAGGGTACTCTCCCAATGGATGGTATCCGAGTGTGGACAAGCTACACTGTTAGATCATTTGGGTGTGTTTCGTGCACTCTGGTGATATTTGTTTTAAATAGGTTGTTTGCCAGATTGTTTGGGTGTTCCCAGTCGGACTTTGCATTTATTCGAGAAGCTTCCAATTTCTTCTTTTACTATTTTAATTTTTAAATATCCTCGGAGATCCTCATTACGGTTGTACCACGTATTGAATTGAGAACGGAAGTGAGAATGTACGGTTGCACAGAGTGTCGGCAATCATGCGTAGTATCTGAAATTATAGTGCTTCAAATTGTGTGTCATATATTCATATGATCTTGATAATCATTTTGTATATGTGAAGCTTATTTTCAGGATTTTGTTGCGAATGTTTGCCCGTGAGTCAACACATTTCTTTTCTTTTCCTTTTTATTTATTCTGTTGCTTTTATATTTGCTGTTTCCATGTTTGCTTCGTGTTTAACTGCATTCCAAGATGATTATGTAAGGTAATTAATTATCAAGAGATTCGAAAATGTGTCCAAAGTATGATACAGAGTATTTCTGTCCGTTTACTCAAAGATACAATTACCGATAAACGATGAGTAATAGTCTGACTGTACGTCGTACGGTCAAGGATCCGAAATCTCGCAATTCTGCTCGTGTGATGTAATATATCTTCATCGAAGCGATGTAAGAATACACATAAATCGTATTTCTTTATCTATCTAATAATAAATCTATATCGAATAAAACGTTTCCTCATACAGTAAATCGTGTCAAGTACATCGAACCTAATAATAAATATAGCTCGAATATAATTTTTCGTTTTGTAACAAATTTATATTAAATATATGACAATTACATGAAAAAGGTATCAACCAAAAAATTGAGAACACTCGTATAACCACACGACCCAATTTTATCAAATAGCCAAAGGGTTAATCCCAATTCGACCTAAACACGCATGCCAATCGAACGGAATTCACCAGCCACGAGGCCGAAAAATTGGCATGGCACGAAAAGAAGTCACGAACTCGTCTCCGCCGTAATTGACCAAGACGAACAGCTTCGATCCACCATTTTCGCCACTCCCGCTTTCTCCATCTTGATCATCGTTAAGACCAAAGTGACGTACGATAATAATCTTCCAGCTGTCAGCCACCGACGAATCCATCCATCCATCCACCGTGACGTTTCTCCCTTAGAATCCATAGCGACGGATTCGCCTTCTCGACACCAGAACCAGACCCGATCTCTACGTAACGTCTCTTCGGTGTTTCATCGTGAAAGCCAAAAATAAAGCCACGCACAACCGCGAACCGGTCCGAAAGCGAGCTGCCATCGTCTGGCACATTGTCGCCGCGACTTCTCCGACGAAACGAGGGAAAAAGGTCACGGATGCTCGCCAAGAACGAGACACGATTGCACCGGAAGCCGGAAACCGTGGCTGTTTCGCCTCTTTAATCTTCGTAAAATCCACAGCCCCAGCGTTGAGGTGCAAATTTATCCCGAGACTTAATTTCGTTTAACTTCGTCGACCGAGTATTCCATTCTTTAACGAACTCACTGGAATTACAAATTCGATTGATTTGATCGGAAATGCTGGATTTGTCACTTCGTTATTTAATAGCTTGGCAATTTTCGTGGGTTTGGCTCTTGTTTAGCTGCTATGATATCACGAGACCTCTGCACAGTCTCCCAACTGTCTCCCAATCTCGCGCCAGTGACGTAGCTAGAGCTTATTCGCCTCTAATACGCTGGAAATATCCTAAGCATCGAACGTGACAGGAAGCAAATTCGTGACTGTCATGATGACGATTATAGATACAGTTCATGAAAATGGATTATTACTCGAAGAATAATAATTGTGAGACGAAGTTTCTGTCAGAATAGAAAACTAAGAGAACTATCTAAGAAGAACTATCACATCGAGGAATACACCTGGCCTCGATAGTGGTCGCGACAGTGACTCGTGCGACTACTATCGAGGCGTTTAGTAACGTGTTTCTCCTTCTGTTCGACCAACTCGGAAATCCATCTTACCCATATCGCAAACAGATACCCAAGCCATAAAACAAGCCACTGTACCCTGGTTAAACCAACTGACACACCGAAAAACGGATGTAGATCACCGTGTCTCGCTCGAATTTCCGTTTTTTGCTCATCTTCTCGTGGCAAATCGGCTAGATAGGAAAGGAAACGAGCAAAAGCCTGACCGGTTCACTGGCGACTGCAGCGTTATCGATGACCGTGGATGGAAGGAAGGATCGATGAAAGTGGCGGGTAAAATGGAGGAAGGTCGGGAAAAGGGGAGATACCAGGGCTGGAAAACGGAAGGATAGAACAATGAGGAATTTCTGGGAAGGTTAATTATCTTCCTATGGTTCGGAAGAGTTGCTGGAAGACTCGTTTCCGGTCACGGTTCGGGGTTGATGAGGAAGGTGGAGAAAAGGGTGGAAAAGAGCGTTTGGGTTCTCGTTGCTCGTGCATCGTGTTGCGACACGAGTGTGTGCTTCCTTGGGAATAAAATCCGACATTTTGATCGGTGTGGATAACGTTTTAAATTTCGAGGGAGAAGAGCTTGTTTGAATAATAGCGGCGAGTGAGTTATGGCAGTTTCGGAACGAAGCGAAAATATTTCAACTATAAAAATGAATATTCCGGTAATGGAATTAAATTCGAAGCTATTCGAAGGATTTTTAAAATAAAGTATAAATATCGATTAAAATAATATTAAACAAATTGCGGTTTATGAAGTACTCCTCTCGCTGTAAAAACTAACCCGGGAAAAAATATCGGATGCCTATAAAATATTTTAAATAATAAATGAATGTTTTACTGCTCGTACATTCGTACCGTGGCTAATAAAAAGCAGAGGCAGAAAGGATAGGGAACATCTTCGTTCCTTGGGACTAAATAAAAGTTACGTTGCCTCGAATAAAGTTATAAATCTCGTCATTCGAGCTACCCCAAAAATTCCTCGTCACTCTCATTTACTTTTATCAACGCAATCTGGTTCGCTCTCGTCGAGTCGTCCAGTATTTCAGCCTCTTGTGTTAAACACGGCTCGCGTGCTTTACGAGCAGCGGATACGAGATCCCCGAAAAACACGGTGTCTCTTACCTCTCTGTCTGTCATACGCGTTTATACAGTCGCTGGTCATAAATTGGCTGATCAGGGCGGTTTTTCCGACACCCCTCGCACCCAGAATCGCCACCGTGTACGAGGTGATCTCTTTCGCTGGAACAGCATTCTTCTCCTCGCTTTCGGGGTCCGCGGGTGCCAGAGAGTTCGACCTCGATCTTCGTCTTCTGAAGGAGTCGCCCCTGTTGACGAGACCTGCGACAGAAAGAGTACAAAATAAGGTTAGTCGAGAGAAATTGCAGGAAAAGTTCCTGGAAAATATAAAGATGATTTATTATGAAATAAAAATTAAGAAGGAAACTAAAAGATTCAAAAATATTCATCTCCAATATCGATTATTGGGAAGAAATTATGGAATAATAGAAATCGATGGAGAAAATTTTTGGAAGGGCTATCTGCCAAAATTGTGTATGAAGATATCGAAAATTTATAAATTTAATAAATTTCATTTTTAATATAGAGTAAGTCTAACAAATAGACTATAAAAATATTGATTATGTATTGTTTAAGGAATTATCATTAAGGAATTATTATTAAGAGAAGAATTATCGTGGATTCACTGGAGAATTGCGCGATTGAAAGTTTACCGAAGAAAGGAAAGAACTTATCTGAAATGAATAAAATTGCTGGAGTGAGGCTAACGAGCAAATGCGCAATCTGGAAAGGCAGAATGGAATTTTAACACTTTTCCCACTCTCAGGAACGAAGACAATTAAATGATTCCCTTCGGGATCGCGCTTGGAAAGCAAGAATTAAATTACATCAAAGAGATAAAAGCATTCCAGGAATTAGCATTTATGCGAATCGATACTACAAGAATACCTCCAGGTATTCGACAACCCCTTCGTTGTTTTCCTAACTGTAAAAGGAATACCATTTAATGAATCTTCGTCTTTCAAAGAACTCATTCATTAACAGCTGTCTAATTAAATCTTGTGGACCGAAATATATGATATCCGCTAATGGATATTGAACAAGCAGACAAAACATTTCATTCCAGTTGTCATTCTCGTATTGAGTCGTTTCTTAAATTTCAAGTTAAGAATTAAATACTTCGGCAATTCTAATCCCACATAAAATACGGAAATAATATAATTTATCAGAATTCCCTAAAATCTTCGATAAAGAATATATTCATTTTATCTACATATTATTTATCAATTTTAATCGTTTACGTTATATTAACATTTATAAATAGATATTATCAATGCAAATTTACATAAAATCATCGTAAACTTCTATAATGTATATTATTTTTTAAACCTAAATTTATTACATATATTATTTGCATATTATTCGTCTGAAACGATAACATTAATAGCGATGTTTAAATTTTTAAACATTCATGGAGCGTTATAAGGAAAGACGAATAGCTAGCTAGAAGTATTCGATGGAACATAAATATCGATTTCGTGGAAATCATCGAAATTCGTACTATGTACGTTGTTTTGTGACTTGTAATGAAAAAAGAGAAAGAGAAAAATAAGAAGAAAACGCGGAGCAAGTAAATAAATAAGAAGCTCCTCGTTTACGTTCAAAGCTCGAAATACCATTAAATATTCATGAGGTTATTGGTTTATCGAGTGAAACGGAATTCGTTCTTCCGTTTATTTGTAAATAAATGAAATGATAAAAATACATGATTCCCGACGCAGATTTTTGGGTCACGGCCATTCGCGTGTGCTGCGAAAAAATTCAAGGAAATAGATACAGATTCGCGTATTTCTCTCGATTTTTCTTTGTCTCGAAATTATAACAGATCCTATCATCCTTCCCGAGTAATTACATTTTATAATGGAATTATTTTAACGTTCCATCGACTGCGCACATACACTAGCAATTATCGAGAAAATTCATTGGGATCGAATATGACCCAAAAAATGAAATTTTATTACACAGCCTTGACTATTTTAAGAACTGGACTATTTTTCATATATAGTGATTTGGATTCTTAAATAGAAGACCTAGATTTCACTTTGTTGCTTCGTTTCTATTTAGCCGCGTGTCTCGTGGTAACTTTTTGGATATGTCTTAATTTCTGTCGACCATGTATTCGCGAATTTGATCAAAATTTAATATAAATTCTATTTAACAGAATTAACACAGTCTCTTAAACATCGAATAAACATGGTTGCCCTGGACCATTCTAAACTGAACAACCTGTTATACAGAACCACAGATGGAACGAAAAATTGAAACGCATGAAACGAGAAAGGGAAGTAAAAATGTAGCAGAGATGAAAAGGTTAATTACAAAAAATCGTGACGAGTAGTGGAGTAAATAATTAAACTTTTCGCTGAAATCGCGTTGAAAAATGGCTGAGAAATGGGAGAAAGTACGCTTGAAAGGGAACAATATGCATGGTAGCCAGCAATACGCAAATTGGATTGCGAACGTCCATGACGAATGGACACACTGAAATTAAACGGAACGTCGCCTTCAGCTGCATCAGTCGTCTGATGACTGACTGAACCAGTCGTCGAATAAGTCTGACTTAATTGCGGGATAAATTCGAAGCTGTCCACACGCGACGACACACTCGGCTCGTACGTGAGAATTTGCTACGTCTTAGTATTGTACACACGTTCGTCCTTAAATTATGAAATTACGTGAAAAATAATCACGATATACGATGAGATCGAGAGAAATTCATTAAGAGAACATTACAATGTTATTTCTAATTCATCGATTGGGTATTTAAGGAACAATGACATTTACATACGTTATGTTTTACGTAAAATTTTGAAAACATCTTATGACCGTTTTTAAAATTTTCGTTAAAAATTCCGCATTTAACATTATCGTCTTGATTACACAGTTACATGTACTTAATCAATTTTACAAACTTTCGCTTCTTTTTCATTCAACGGACATTTAATTCATCATAAAACTCGAATAAGAGCCGGAGTGAAAAAGTGACTGTAAAATATAAAGTAAATACGAAGTACAGAGTAAAATCCGAGTATAAAGAGGACAAAAAGCGTAATCTCTCGCCTGGCTGGCAGTTTTGCCGAATTATAGCGGAATTTCGAGCGGCACCTGTTGAAAATGGGTACATCGAACATTTAACGACGAAGGAATTGCTCGTAATTGAATAGAGGCTGTCGTCGGCACAGAAGCGTTACGAAGTAAAAGTCGATATCCACGTGTGGTCCTGCGAAATGCGCAGTTACAGGATTTCAGCGCAGAAACGGTCGGTCGATATGCGTAGAGATTCGCTAATAATATTGCAACGTCGTTGAATCGGTTTGCGTGCGTCTCGGATTGACAAGGAAATTAACGAGATGGGACGTCCACGGGAACGTAAAAGTCAGCCGACGTTTCATTCCGATGAAATATGAAATCCCGATTTAATCATCGTTGTATTAAAAATTACCGTTTATTCCTTTACTCGTCCGAAGAGTCTCGGCTGTTGAATCCGAATCTCTTGGGTAACAAATATCGATAATGATTTGGAAATATCGGTAAACTTATATCATTGTGTGCCATGTGTCTGGAGAATTTGTATGCGCAAATTTGTAATAATATTTTAAGACTATTGAATATTTTATAATAAATGATCTTCATACTCTTTGAGGTTATATTTTTGCCAATATGGTCTGGATAAGTTCCCTGAGAAAATTATTTATATGATAAGTTTCGATGGAGTTATTAGCGTAGAATATTAATAACAGAATGATCCGTGAAAACTAACGAGTCAAATTCGCTTAATTCGATGTTATATATACTAGTGATAATAATATACAGGATTATCATATAAACTTTGAAATTGGATTCTTGGTACATATCGAATAACAGAACCGTGATTTCTGATAATCCACTCTGTAATCGATGCAAGCATGTTCTAAAGATCATTATTCAAAAATATATTTGGAAATTTAATGAAGTGTATATCTAACTTCGCCTACAATATCATGCGAGACTCGTGGTAAGAAAATCGGGTCAAACATGGGTCTCACGGGTGAGAGACGTGGTTTGTAGACAGGTCCCAATGAAAACATCACGGTTGTGTTGTAACCTGCTTGTTGAGAATTTCTGCCGATTTTTTAAGTTACTATGACTCGTGCCAGCGGCAAAGTTTTGAAAAATTCGAAAATTAAACACATACAGATACGGCACCTACTAAATAATTTCCACGCATCTCGTATAAGAAAGTGCTCATTTTTCTAGGCTTTTTCAACGGTCTCGTTATCGAAACGAGACAATGCCAATTATCCTGGAGATTTCTGGCACGTGTGACTCTCATTAAAGTATACGCGTTTCACGAGAAAATAGCAGCATTAATCCCAGGCTGATAGTTATAGCCTAGTTAGACAGAATTTGCATCACGCTGTATGTATCGACGGGTTTGCTCGCGATAATGACTTATTGGGAACATGGTTTGTACACAGCGAGTGCACAGAACACCATGAAACAGACTTCTGTGGAAACAGAAAAGTAGGTTAAACCAATCTAACCTGTAGAAAAAATACCTACTTTAAATTACGCTTTCCTTAAAAATTGAAAAATGAAATCCAGACGCCATCGAGTTTAAAAATTTAAAAGCTCGATAATTTAATAATCCGAGAATTTCTCGAGTACTCGCGATTAAAATGCACGTAAAAATTTCGCCATCTAAAAATCGAGAATGACGAATTTTCCGATCTCTTTCTCCATTTTCGAGCGAACGCGATGGAATATATAGATTCTCGTTTTCAAGGTGTTGTGGAGAGCCGGGAATGTAAATGGAAGCACAGAAAGAGCGATGAGTAGTTTCTTAGGTAGTTTACTGAATTTTGCACACGTTCTGCTCGAGCCTGTTGAGGGAAAGTACTTCCACAACAGCTTCAGCTTGATGTCTAGCACTCTCTTGGGTTTACAACGCGATCAATCGCAGTTAGAAAACGTAGACGTTGTTTAAATTTCACGCTTTGGACGCTAACAATCCCTCGAAATTTCTTTCACAGATAGAAAATCTAAATTAAATGGAGGACAAAATTTTTTAAACTTCCAACTTAATTAGAGTCGAATAGAATTTATCTTCCTCATCGACCAACGTATACAGAATGAAATAAATAATTTTTGCGGAATAAATGTCGGATATTTTTATTCTCCAGCAATGCATGTACCGCATTATATTTAATAAATCGACGACCGTCAAAAGCTTTGTTAAAATTTCCTGTGTCACCGTTAACTTTGGTTACGCGCAATTATTACAGCACGCACGCGATAAAACCGTAATTATTTTTCCAAGTTGATATATATTTAAATAACGTCGCAGATTGTCGCGGAAAAATAAAAGGTTACGCAAAATTGCAAACGTCGTTATCCGGGAAACGACCAAAAAATGAGATTCCCCGTTTTCAGTTGCCGACATATATCATACCCAAACGAGAATCCTCGTTGGCAGTCGCCGATGTATCATACCAAAACTCTCGTACAATACCATTAATTATAAAATAATAATAAATAGAAATCACGCGTCGAAATAAATCACCGATCCCTGTATTATACACACCACAAATAACGTTCTGGTATAATATATTAAAATACAAGCGTGGAAATTAATCTGGACTCGATAAATCTTCGCTCGATCTCCATATACGAGTCAAAGCTTGAAAATTAATCTTGACTCGGTAAATTTTCGCTTAATCCCAATGAACTCAAAGCTTAAGGACGAACCCTAGCTCGGAAAACCACCCCCATCACGCGCCGATGCGTCATCCGGAACGGTTCAAACGCATTTCACCGGCACGATCTTAAATTTCAACTTGAATTAAGCCGACCTACAGTCGACGGCAGGCTAACAAGCTCATCTTGCGCTCCACTTAAAGCTGGAACAGAGTCCGCCTTAGGACAAGTTCCAATACTGTCCCCGGACTACTCACAGACACCTTGCCTCACCTCGCCGAATGTTTGCGAAGGAATCATCCTCTGAATGGCAGCCGGTAAAGCGTTAATGGATTCTCGAAAGTGACGCCGTCGACATCGGGTGTAATCTACAGACGAATCGACTACGAAATCCGTGGCGGAAATAACCGCGATCAAAAGGCCAGAGGGTAAACGCGTTGGTCGACCACGTTAACGCTCGCTAATGCGTTTACGTCGCGCTTCGAATCGCGACTTTTCGCGAAATCTGCACGCAAGTGCCGACTGATCGGCCGGAAATGGTGTAACATTGCTGAAAAGTGTGGAGAGCAGAGGAAAAGGAGCTGTTCCGAAGGGGAATGGTTGACTGCTGATTGTTTGGATCCTTGATGGAATTGGATGGAATATTGGAATAAAAAGTTGAAAGGATTCTTTTACCTGGATTGAGAGACGATTGATCGTTGGTTGAGAGAAAATGAAGTACCAATGTTGGAAGACAATTAGTGAGACAGAAAGTAGAGAGAATCCTTGTTAGAATCATTGGTGATCTTGGATATCGAATGTTTATTGTATTATTAAGTTCGAAAGATTGCAACCTTTCACTTGCTGTGGTCTCTGGTCTCACCTTTAAATTGGGAGATTTAAAGAAAAGAGTGGAAAGTAGGATACGAAGTTGGCCGTATGAATCTTTCATCGACTGAACTACTGAACTTTCGAGCAGTAATTTGTAGTGATTGCACCCTCTCGTGGAAGCAAAAGAAAACAGGGTAATATTATAGAAAAATTTAAAGAAGAGGAAGGAATTGGATCGTAGATGGAACGAAGCGTTGGTTGAATCCCTGATGCTCTTAACAGTCGAGCATTCGAACTTTAATTTGGAATAGTCGCGTCTTCCCTGAGATCTGTGCGTCGATCCTCTCTTGATCAAAAGGAAATAGTTGGTGCAGAATCGAAGAGGAAGGTAAAGAGGAATATGATCGAAGGTGGCTGAAGAGCTAACTGAATCCCAGATGGTCTTGACTGGTGAGCATCTGAACGTTAATTTGGAGTGTAAGGGGAAATTTTCCTGAGGGATTACTCGTGTTCTCTGCTAACGCAACTTCCGCCAAACTTGCGTTTGACGTCCTGTTTATCTTTCCGCTTGGTAGATAAGCTTTGTCTATGTGACACACGGTGGTCCTAAGCTTGCCACTAATAATATTGCCAAATTTGAAGCTTCAAGCTTGGTAATCACTACTGTTTACTTCATAGAATTGGTTGTTCTACTTTGCAATAAACTCACCACTCTTCTTTTTGAAACAGTGTAATACTTCAGCTTTCATCCGAATTCGAAACAAAATATTTTTTACGTACTTTTTAATTTCTTTATATTCCCTTTGCGTATTACGTTTGTACGATCTCTGATGATATGAAATATGAATAATTATATAATAATTATGGAATATATCTTTCCTCCAATGTAATTAATTAAATCACCGTTAATTTGGCATAGAAATTTTTAATGAAGGCACATTAAATATAACTATTTCAAATATATACTATAATTCGCCATGGATCACAATTGAAAGAATATTTTCTCATGACATCCAATCAAGTTTGATACTGAATCAACCATGGCCAAAATAACAACCTTTAAACTTTCTTTTAAAATACGTTCTTTAAAATTAAAATTTGATTAAAAATTCCGTACTCAACGTCACGTTTGATACTTATTATTCCATTTTCCCTAAGGTCCTTCTTTCATTTTTGCATCCACCAGTTATTTGTCATGGTAGGATTAGTATGAAGTACTACCTACACGTTACCGTGAAACTACCACGAAACTAGTATCAACTTCAGCCCATCCAAGTAGATCCGTCTGCAAAATTAACGCATTCGTCGGCGAACTCGGCTGGTATCGGTGCAGTATGGAGTATTGCATTAATGCAAGTACGATAAAGTCGATGCGTCTCTGTCGGAGTGGGTGTCCGCGACACGTTTGGAACAACAGGCGTTCTGTTTAACGGCTGAGAATACCGATATCCGTCGTCGGCTTTGTCCTGTCCGCGCAAAACTCAAACGGACGTGCGCTACTTGTGGGTGCTCGAATCGACGAGGCACGAAGAATCGATCTAGTGGAGACAACTGGGTGCCTGGACTACGGGACAATCCGGTTTCTGGCCTGGTTTTTGCCCAGAACTCGATGACACTTGAGCAAAAGTTGCGCAGTGGCAACAGGTCGGTTCGAAAATTAGATCTTAATCGATTTTCACGAACTCGTTTCACATTTAAACTCTGCATTTAAATAGTTTCCTATCGATGGAGAAGCTAGGTAGCCGTGAAATAATTTCTTTATTACCTGTTTCATTTTATTTATTTATTTTACCAATTTGTAATTTAGATTCGTAATAAAATTTGGAGCGAAAGATACTATACTTGCTATGTTGAATACAGTCTTTCCAAACTATTAGGTATACCTTCCAAAACGATAAAATTTCCGAGCATCCATTGTAACGACAAAGCAACTGAACCCGGGACTAAAAGCAAAGCTGAGACAGGACAATGTAAAATTGAAAACCTAATCAGCAGGCAGGGACGAAAGAGAAATCCTCTGGCTTCAAAATGTCACGAAGGTTCTTCCTTTCATGTTGAACACGGAACAAGTATAATCAAAGTCCTCCACATCGAGAAACGCTGGCAATCGCGGTTAAATATTCCGCTACGTTGAACTGCAACGCAGTTCCTGTCGACCACGTCCTCCTAATTCGTGTAGTTTAATTGCGAAAATTCAGCATCTCGAACCATCGTCGCTCGATCCTTGATAGATCCTTGAGAGTAATAGCGTATCTACCTGGGACACCAATTTCCAACCTCCTGTTAGACAGGCTACGCGTGATTTCAGTGAACGTTTCTGGTAATCATCTCGCGAAACCGTGTAAACAGAAATGTGTCGGAAACGATCCCGATGCTACATTTGATCTATCACAGAATCCATCGTTATTTCTGACCAAATGACGACTAAGTGAACACCGAACGAGTTCTGGATGAGCGTCATCTCGTCACCTGGCACGAGAGTAACAGAATTTTGTCAAGCGAACGAAGAGTGTTTGGAACGGATCAATAGGCGTGCGGATGAAGATGCGAAAGAGGGTGTTTGATATTACAGAGTGCGTGTCTTGTCATAGCCCGAGTGTCTTTTAGTAATAGCTGCATCGAGAGAAAAAGACTGGGGAACGAAGAGAGTGGGAGCTGCCTGCGAAAGGATAAATACTCGTGGAAAATGCGTGCAAAAGCTCTCTGAGAATTCAAAGTCCACAGCGAGGATTCGAGCAGCATGAAATTACCGTTGTTTTATTCCGGATTCCGCGTATCAAAGCCCGACTGAAACCTAGCATATGCACAGACAGGAACGCCTTTCATACGAGTGTAAAACTACACCGCGATTCTCCTAGAAAAATGTTCATCCCGAAAGAAACAGCGAAAAGCTGAAGGATGGGAACACAGTTTGATCGTCAAAGCTGGGTTGGTAGATTTTAGTTATCGCGAACGAGTTATAGGTTGGCGAGTCCTCGAAGAAGGAAACTGGGGAACAAAATTGGCGAGAAATCTCGCGAACCCGATGACTGGGAGAGGGGGAACGGTCCATAAAGGAAAATACAGGTGCACGGATTTGGCCATCGAATAGGTGAAGCAGCGTCTATTAATACACGTTTAAACGTTCGAACGATCCACGAAGCCTGCCAAATTGCTCTAAGCGCGCCACGCGTAATCACAATGCGTTTGAAAAGCGTTCACCGCGATCGCAAACTCGACAGGAAGCTGTAAAAGGATTAATCTTCAGCCAGACGACTATCTCGCCGGCATTTTATTTTCCAACGTTCTTCCTCCTCGATGTGCGCGCGTCTGCGATTGCGTGTACCTTTTTTAATTTCTTTTTTTGCTTCCTCTGTAACGCGACACGTGATTGAAATACGAAATACGTCAACGACGAATTCCCCGAGCGGAAAACGATCGACGAATTGATAAACGGACGAGCTTGTCGGAATTATAAATATTACAGTCGTGAAATAGCTAGTGAAATTGATAAAAGAGCAAGTAAAAGTGGTTCTAATGTAATTGTCAGGGTTGTGCGCGAAGGGATACGAAGTACGATAAATCTGACGATAAATGAAACGTTTGCTTTGAGCTTGTTGGTCGTGAAAGATTTTTCACTGATCAACGATTCCAATAAAAATCCTTTGGAATTGGCAAGAATTTTAGGAAAAATTCCTAGAAATAATTGAGAAGGTGAACGATGTTACTAACTATGTTTGTGAAGATAGAGGTAATACTTTGACAGAGATGAAGAAGTGTAGGAACGCTAGGGTTTGAGAGTGAATGCAAAGGAACATTTGGGCCTACCTATCCCTAACTTAATGGGCAATAAACAGCAGCCTAGGGTTCAGGCTAAATGTTTAGAGTGACGTCTGGAGTGCACATGGAAAAGACGAGTGACCGTGTGCAAGGATCGGATAAACGGGATATTTATGACTGTATCGAATATAAGTGAAGAGCGAAAGGTTTCTGAGTGTTTAGGATACGTGACCCACGGAGAGTAAGAATATGAGAAATGCGTGATTGAGAAAGAGAACATGAGTATGAAAGAAGACAGAGTGTATGATTTAAATGAGAGTACAAGGGATGTCCTAAGACAGTCCTTTACGGAGTTTGAAGAAGAGTTGATGTGAGAGTGTCAGTTGTGTGATGATATCAGTCATTAGTCTAGTCTTTTAGTTTGTAATTTACTACTAAGTTTCTTTAGCTCGTAATAAATAATATATTGGAATAAACCAACATCTTCTATTCCTTATATTTGTCAATCAAAAATATTCCTACAGAAGAATGCTACGATATCTTTCTTAGATACTGATTTAAATACTGTTTCTCCAAATACCGATTTTCTAGAGGCTGCTTCTAGAAATTCATCAAATTTTAGACTGCTCTAACCAGTCTCCCGAGTTTAGATTGCCTCTAGGCGAGTATCTCGAGTTCTGGCAGACTCCAGCCAAGTCTGGTTAGTTTTGACTATCACGCAGCTCCACGAACCTTGCACATCTCGTAGCAAATATCTCGCCAATGGTAGCTATATGCAGGTTTCATGACCCCGAAATAGACCAAGTCAAGATCCGCGAGTTCAAGGTGGTACAAGATGCACGTCAAACACAATTTACCACTCTTCTCGTATTATTTCATCCCTCTCGCCTCTTCAACGTCAGAATATTAAAGTCGCGAATTAATTGCTTGTTAGACTAGAGGCAAAACACTTGCTTTTCTTCTGACCTCTACCGTTCTGACATTTGAGTAATTACACAGGTCAAAGGCCAAAGCGATTAATTCCACTCCTGGATTGTTTTTAAATTTCTGTTATTAACTCGATCGATGCTTAAAGCAAATTTCTGCTCTTTGCTTCTGTAGATTAATCGATTTGGCAAACGAGTGACTCGTTTAAGAGCTTATTGAAAGCTAGCTACTTAATAAACTCTAGACAAAATTAATGCGAAGTACATCTCATCTTTGATCCCTTTCTTCTTCCCTCTAAATTAAATCTGACACCTCAGGCACAAGCTGGCTACGTTAGTAGACTCCAGACAGACCATGTTCTACTTTACTTCTCTTTTCCTCGAAGTCAAACCAAATAAACTGACCAAAACCTAAACCATAAACGAAATCGGATTCGCATAGATAGGACACTGCCACGAATTTAGAGGATACCTGCACCAACACCCCAGTGTCTTAACTCTGCCATCGAAAAAGAGATCAAAATCTTGGCGTTGAAGTTTCTAAATTTGTTTATCCTTGTCCTCCTTAAAATCTCTAGAAGAAGCACTCGCTACGTACGTCCACGATGCCGCATCATTGAGGCAGTTTCTGGGGTTTTTCCCTCAAAGCCGGTCAGCCTACAGAGCCACCCTCTCACGGCCTTTTAATTGCATCTGATCTTTTAAGTGCTTCTCTTTCGTAGACGAAGCGCTCGCGATCGAGCTGCTATAGAACGCGGTTTTCCTAGGTCGACAATCCGCTAAAGCGACGTCGTCATCGTGCCGGAACGAAGCCAGGAGTGGATCGGTGAGATATGCAAATTATTAATAAGGCATTCGCGCGACGGACCGCTAATACGGAAAAGCAGCTTCGGGATCAAACGGGGAGGTTTCCGTGTCAAATTTTAGGGCAAATACGGACCTGTAAACGCGACACACGTGGTACGGGGCTGTAGTTTCTGGCAAAAGGGTGGTCTCGCGTTTTTCGCCCTTTGTGCGGCTCAGAATACTCGATATCGAACGGTATTTTTTTTCCTTTTCTCTTCTCTCTTTTTTCGGCCCGAATTTTAGGCACACGTTGCTATCGATGGTGTACTAGATTCTGGCGAGCAGGTTAAATAGTTGATTCTTCGATTTATCCGTGGTACACGATAAACTTTTTTCGGCCCGAATTTTAGGCACACGTTGCTATCGATGATGTACTAGATTCTGGCGAGCAGGTTAAATAGTTGATTCTTCGATTTATCCGTGGTACACGATAATTAGCGATTTAGTGGAAGATCAGCGAATTTTAGGTATATCTGGGTTGTTTGAAATTTTTAGTTCATTTCGGATTGGAATTATTTGTGTAATTAACCCCTTCGCTTGCAATATCGTGTGAAACTCCTGGTAGGGAAATCGGACGGAACATGAGTCATGGATGAGGGCTGTGGTTTGTAGATAGGGCTGAATGTAAACATCACGGGTCAGGCTCGTGGTTAATATTCGCCGATGTCTTTCTGGCTCAGTTACGTGTTATTCTTCGACCTGTTCGGACGAGATTGCTGTTGACTATGACACACATCCTTTACCAACTTAAATAGTAAAGCAAGGGCTTTTACATTAAATATAATGCATTTAGACAATGGTAATTATTGAAGTTATGTGATGGAAATAAATAAGTGTAATTGGTTTTGATAAATTTGTGGATAAATTTTGAATTGTTGGGTTAGATGGTGTGATATTGGGAGTATTTAATTCTTTCGCCCTCAATATCGTGTAAGACTCGTGGTAAGAAATCGGACCCTTTATAGAAGGGCCCAACGTAAACAGCAAGGACCAGGCTCGTGGTTAATTTTCGCCTATGTTTTTCTGTTTCAGTAATGCGTCATTCTTGAAATCACTCAATGTGTGATCGACCTTGTTGTTAATTATGGCACACCCCATCCCAACTTAAACGGTAAGGAAAGGGTTTAAGACAGGTTTTACAAAATTTAGATATTTTTACAGCCCATTGCTCGATAACGATCCAAGCTACGCAACAGCGACTTTTTGGTGCAATATCCTCGTGTATCTACGTGTTCACCAATTAGAATTGCTGATTCGGTCTTGTTTATCGGTGTAATAGTACCGTTATTGCTGGAATCCATCGCAATTCGTGTTTCACGTTTGTTTTCTGCGATGTACGCAGATAGAAATTTGGAATTGAAATTTTTCCAAGCGCTTTTAGTATAATTGTTAACGCTTCCACATAGGCGTGTTTATGCCACAACATTTTCCACCGGGTTTGAAAGCTTCCCAGATCCCTGAAAGCTTTCTTCCTCGACGAATACTTCGCAATAAATGTCTCAGTCGCGGACAACAGCTTTATTGGATAAGATTTGACCACTAACGCTTTTCTGGCTAGCAGAGTAACGAAATTTCGGTTACTGTTTTAGAAAAATACGATAAAATTCTTTATTATAAAAACGACGAATACCAGTTACGGAAAATATAATGAAAGTAAGTTACAGAATGAAAAGGAATTATACGATCCTCGGAAGTTGAAATTTTTGCGAATTTTTTGAAAGAGGAAAACAAAATCACGGAAACTTGCATGTACCGTAAAAGTAACAAAGAAACGGAAAACATTTAACCACGAGATAGAGCTAACGTAAATCACAGAATTAAAAATGGTACGTGGTTTCGGAGAATTAAAATTTCCTTTGCCATTTTAAAAGCGTAATCCTCGGAAGGAGACGATGAAGAAAGGCGATAGAAAGTGGAACTGAAGTAAATTACGAAATTGAAAAATGACACGGTGTTTTAAAGTTAACTTCAGGGAGAGATCGACCTCGCGATACAGTGACCCGAGTTAATGTCTCGAAGTTAATTTCAAGCTGGCTGGAAATGTGCCACGAAAGGCGGTAGCGATCCAGCGAAGATCGGGCCGAGACGAAAGTTTTCACGCTCTATTTTCTCTTCATTCTCTTATCGCGATATTCGAACTATAAATTAGCGCTAAGTACGGAAAGGGCACGAAGAAAGTTTTGTTTTACATCGCTGGATCTAACGTCAGACCATGACACGGTGCAACGTGTATCGCGATGACGAGCGATACCATTGCCTCCACTGGTAAATATTCTTATATCGTGGCAATATTTCCGTGAGCACTTTTCATAACAAGCCAGTCATTCTGTCGATTCAAATCGGCGCCCCATTTCTCCGTTACGATTTATATTTTCTCCCCGCAAACCGGAATTCTCCCAACCACCGTCAATTTACATTTCCATTATTCCGCGATAAAACATTAAAACTGAGATTTACATTTCGCGAAACAATGCGAAACATTGATATTC
The DNA here is from genome assembly GCF_001483705.2 of Eufriesea mexicana. Taxonomy (NCBI): domain Eukaryota; kingdom Metazoa; phylum Arthropoda; class Insecta; order Hymenoptera; family Apidae; genus Eufriesea; species Eufriesea mexicana. Next base: position 212,433 of record NW_016909996.1, read on the forward strand.
GAGCAACGTCGCTCTTGGAAACGTTAAAACGCGATTTCGCGAAATTAAACGCAGTAAGATATCCGATTAAAGAGGGAAAATACAGAAAAAAGCGAGCGATGAAAAATAAAGCTGTCAATTTTAATTCCTATCTTATTTAAATTTTAATTATATTTTTTTATTCTATTAATTTTATTTATTTCAGAGGAAATGCATTATTATTCATTCTTCGATCACCTTTTTGGGTTTGGGAAAATTATTCGAAGCTTCTGAACAAATATAATAATAAAACCATGTGTTAGTTTTGTCTCCGGATGTTAAACTCTGTTAACATGTATCATTTTTATCTCTAAATATTGTTTTCTCTCGTTCTGAGTCCCAGAAATACGTAATATCATTCATCGAGTAATGAAACATTTAAAAATCATCACAGTAAGCGATTAAAAATATAATTCTGGCTATGATAGACCTAAAATCGAAATATCCCATACATAAATATTTCCATATGCACGCATGCCTGTATAAAATAAAACTAGCTCGTACGAAATAAAAGGAAAAATTGTATTCCAAAAATATAACATTTGTAATATCGTTAATCCAATCGAAAGGGGAGCGCACTGGAGACACGGTGTATGCAGAATGATTAAACACACGTTCCGAAAATGCACGGGTATAATTCGATTACGCGAGGAGCTCGCGGCACCTCGTCAACGAAATTGCATTTTGAGAAGCAACTGGCATTTGTTCCACTATGACTACAGCCGTGTAATGCACGTGGCGTGTCTATAAGCTCATGCAGTAACAGATATGTTACATAACGAGTCGGACGAGTCCTCGAGGCTACGTACACCGAGGATCGAACGCACAAACGATAGCTCGACGTGAATGATGGTAAAGACCGCTTCTATGGGGAGTAAATAGGTTCGATATCGAGTAGCCGAACAGTGGAATTTAATTTTTCCTAACGACGTTAACGATCGCGCGAGAGGGAACCAAAGCTAACTGTCCAGTGTTCCGATCTACCTGTCGCGAATTGCGAACTGTATTTATTTCGGGAATAATCGCGAAAAAGTGTCACGAGCGAAACGTTGACCAGGATCGCTGTTGGGAAGTGAATTAAAAACAGACCAAAAACGAATTATACTACTCTGTGAGTCGCTACCCTGCAATTCGACCTTTTGCCATCGGACCAACGCATAAAGGAGCGCTGGGTAGGAACCAGGCTTTGTTTAAAGAAAATAAGCAATTTATGTAGTGTCTCAGGCTTAAGGACCTGTTCGAGATTTTCTCGCAAGTCCTCGATGAGTCCTCGATCCCCATAAATAAAAGTTCCCTATACCACTTAAGTATCCCCGTCTAAGACAGGGCCTGCTAGAAAGCCTTAACAGACGAAATCACTAGCAGGCCCAGGACGAGACGCATCTCTTCATTGCGTCCTCCTATCTGCTATCTAACATGCAAGGCAGTCATCAGAATACTGTATCATAGTCGGCAACACTATAAGAACCACAAGAGCACCATAACCTTCGTGGGATCCTACAGACCCTAAGCGGAAAAGGGTCCTACAAGAGAAAGGAAGCAAGAGCGAGTGGACAAGACGAGAAACGAACAGTCTACTGATGGGTCTGTAATATTTTCGGCAACCAAAGAGGTGAGGGGATTTTTGAAAGGAAAAATCAGTGAAAGCCCGAGACAATTCTCTCAAAGAGAGAATGTTTTGTGCATCTTGGTACCGAGAAGTCAGAGGAAGTCATTAGGACAATTATTTACAGTCGAATTCTTTGTATAATCTTGCTTTAATAATAATTATAGTTACTAAATTTAATTCGAAGATAAGTCGTGTGAAAGAAAATTTAGAATACGGTTCCCACTGATCTGCTATGTCTATAATCTATCTAGGTATATCTAACGCATGTTCGGAACCGTGAAAATGCTTCGTAATTCGCTGTGACTACCTATATACACATGAACACGCGTTCAGAATTGCAAACATGCTTCGGCGATTATCCACGAAAGATGAAACTGTTTCCCAATTTGCCTGATAGTTAATCAATTAGCCAGTTAGCCACTCGGTTGGTTGATTTCCGTCAACTAGTTTGATTCCAATTAGCCTGCCAGCTGAACCCTAAAATTGTGACCGGAGCCTCTGCGTTTAGCTCAACGTCGATCACATATCTAACGATGATTCGCTAATAATCGAGGGGTACACTCCCTCGAAGCTTCTCAACGTGGATCTTAGGAACCCTGAGCGAATTTTGCAAAAATTTCGCCGGGAAAATGGTAGAAATGTCATTGAAAATTCCCTTCGGATCTCTTACTCGACGTCGCAACGCGTGGAAAGTGCCGCCGAATACTAGGCAACGAAGGTCTGTTCAGGCTGCTGAATTATTTCGCAGCGTCGACCGTGCTACCAGTTAAAGTTTCAGCGCCTGTTCGCGCCGGTTAGCGCCGGGACCTTTGACCAATTTCACTAGACTCTGCAACTGTTAGCCAGCTAATGAAATATCGATTCACGCGAATTGCTATTCCGTAGGTAAGAAGAGGATCGACCGGCTACGAGCCAGCTATAAATTTATCTTCGGTCGTGGACACCGACTTTTAAACGAGTCGCGTGAAAGGTCAGGTGCGACGCAAAGCGTCGTCGCTAGACTTCGACGCGACGACGTTTACGGGGTGTACGTGTAAAGAGAACCGTCCACGCGTTCTTCGTTACTATGTTTCACGTTAGACACAACACGAGCGAAGTCGGCAAATTGCTTTCTCTAATCCACCATCTGCAATAGTTCGAACACGTAATGACTGCTAACGAGGAGATGTGAATTGAATTTCAAGTATGGAGCGATGTGATTTTCCAATCTTTCCCGATTAACGTACGGATTTATACTTCAGTTAATCTGCATCGAGTTCCTTTTGGCAGAAGATAATTAAAATGTGACGTCCGAGAGTATATGCGTGGTAGTATACGATTGAAAAGTGGAAATAAAAAAGTGTCAATTTTTTAGAAAATAAATACAGTGGCTCGCGAAAATATTCGAACGCTACGCGTATCTCAAGGGAGTACTCTAACTCAAAAATTCTGATTTTAATGGAAGTAAAATCATCGCTCAAGGCTGCAATCCGATTTCTGTTTTCTTTCAATGTAGCTATATAACGATGCAAGATAGAACGAAGCTTTTCAAATAAAAAATATTTAATTTTTCATGCCCTGTCATCCCGTAATAAATGTTTTTCCTCGTGAGATCTCCTTTGAGAAGCAAAAAGATTGTTATGACTCTATTTCGTGATTTTACATGTTATTATGAATGTAGAGAAACAAAGAAACCAAAGAAATTTAATAAATTCTATTTCAACGATATATCGTGTCCTCCTACTTCATAACCAGAAATTTTCTTGTACCGATTCGAGCTAAAAATCGGTTTCTAAAATACCCAAGCGTGCTGGATAAAGATGGATTAATCCAAAATCACGACTACATACACACTTCTTCCCAAAACGATTTTATTTTCGTATTCATCCTTCGGATTTGCTTGGGTAAATTCGGAAAAAGTCGAAACCAATCGGAACAGCTCGTCCCTTATCCAACGTCGAAGAATTTTTTCTTGGGCGATAGTAAGGTAATCGAAGTAAGGGAATTAAAAATACGATTAGCAGATTTTTCACGGGTCACCGAAGTCTTTATTTGCACACAGTTCGCACAGCTATCGCGTGCGTGCAACCTTTGATGAGTGAATTAATCCACGAACAATTCTCCCTGATCTGCCGACACATCGATCAGTCGATTTCAAGCGGAAGCCGATTAATCCGTGGAATTCCACCTCGCCGTGCCTATTTCCGTGCAATTAAAAGGTTAAGGTAACCTTTCGGGAACAATAGGACTCTACGCGTTCGTTTCAATTTCGTTCCGTAGCCGAATAGCCGCGAATTTAATTAACGAGGCGCGGTACACTTGATTAATTAAACCACGCGTGAGGTTCAAGGCCGGAAAATGAAATGGACAAGACGCGTGAAGTTTAATCAACGACACGACGGATCGTTCGTTCCCGTTAAGTTAATAGGCGGATATCGGCGCCGAAAAATCAATTAGAGAAGATGGACGACCTCTGTGTATGGGAGGCAATATTTCAGGGAAAATAGTGGGAATGGTCAGACCGACATTCCGTGAAAGTTACATCGTTGTAGCGGAATCACTTCGTGCGAAAACTGAAATCGCTGTTTTGCCAGAATTTTCTGCATTTAAACGAAGTTTCTGTAAGCTACTTCCGTTGCTTCGCTGCGTCAAATACGTCCCACGATGCCATCCACGGAGTCTATAAACGCCATATATACCTATATGTACGCCTTTTGTTGCGCGGGAAATGGGGTGAAACCTTGCAACGAGCCGCCATTTTCCATCGAATAAGAAATTCCACGATTTTGCGTCCGATGGCCGTTTCGTGAGTTCGCTTGCAAACATTTCTCCGTGATTATCTAATTTTCAAGGATAAACTTGCTACCCTTGTGACCCTCGAATCCCTTGCAAAAGGGAATTATTGTTTGGATTTGAATTTAAATTCGCGATCCGGAATTACGCGAAAGTCTAAATTTTCAGTTAGAATTGAACTGGTAGCTCTAAATTGTTAACCGTCGACGAAACAAGCGAACGAATCTGGAACAAAGGAGAACAATCGAACAAAAATGACACGTTGCTCGTCGACTACGCTCGTTTCACTATTTAAAAGCGTAATTGAAGGGTTAGGAGGAAACAAGGGATGTTAGAAACTTTATGGACAAAATCGGTTGCTCGCAATTTCGGAGTCCATTCGAGAAGAACAAAATTAGATGAATTTAACTGGATCATTCACAGTTGAAGGATACACTCGTATTTAATGATGAGAAAATAAAATGTATAGTAATGGTTAATCTTTGAAAATATTACAAAGATAGTAATTTTTTCCAATAACTTCGCTAACTGCTTTACACAGTACCAATTTTCCCTGTAAAATCAAATATGACTTATAATCAAACAATTTGTTTCTTTTTTAGCGAGGTATATTACTCTGAAATTACTCGAGAAATACTAAGAATCACAGAATGTCCAACCATTTTAACTACAATTTGAGTTATCGGTGTCAAATCACTAAGAAATTTACAACGAAATTTGTTCATGAAATTCATCCATCCAATTATACGAAATTATTTAAAGTTATTTATTAAAGATCGGGCTCTTTTTCCACGTAAATATGGGTAAAAGGAATAATTGAAGGACATAAATCTCTGCGAGCCGAATTTTGTGTGGCACGTGGCTCAATCTGTCGTTACAAGTTAAAAATGAAATCAATTGTCGAATAGTTTTCAGCGATGGGAGTTATGATCGTGTATGGTTTCAACGAACCACCAACGTGTAATTCGAGGATGAAGCCGTACGAGTGAATTTTAATTGACAATTCGTGTACGTTCGTCGAAATTTCGGCTTCGTGTCCGGCGACGAGGACGTAGAAACTTGGTAGACGTGATTGAAACTCGATGGAGCATTAAACGCGCGATAATTAAAGGGGAATACATTTTATTTTACGCGTGGAAAATTATTAAAGCGTAGCACAGCTGCGAAAAATTCGTCTGCCGTTTCTTCCTTGCAGTTTTATATATGTTTGTTACGTTTGTGCGTTGCTCCTTTTCGCGGAAATTTGAATTTTACAGAGTGCAAGAAGAACAAAGGAATTCGACGAGACGAATTGAAAATCGGTAAAATATTAAAAGAGTCGAAATATTAAACTTCGTGAAAGCATAATCAAATTTTTAAGCTATATTTTTCCACATCTTCGCGTTCGAAACAGAATCTCGATTTTTCAGCGTATAATGTATATGCAGAGATTACACGAGCATAGTGGAAAATCGGTAGAATATTAAAAAAGATAGAATACTCGATTCGAAATCAAACCAAAATTTTTAGTTAAAATTTTTATTTTGTATATAACTAGAATAACGATACGGGAGCTTAAATATAATTAAAATTCAAACGCGCATTAAATGTGCATTAATTAAAACCAAATTCATCGTTTAACATGTAAATCTCCAAACTAATATTTTTCTGTATATCCCAGAATGAACCTAAAACTATGAAATCGATGAGATACAGAGTGTTTAATAGTTATCCGATAATTTTAAAAAGAAAAATGACATTCTGTCAAAATAATAACCAACTTTTGGTCCGGAATTAATGTCCAGGATCCCGACAATTTTGGGAATTGTCGTGTTGGTATTCGTTCTGCTGAATATCGTCTGCTTCGAAAATATCATTGGTATTTAAACCGGTATTTCTCATAATTTTCAGGGTTCCACATACCCCTATAGAGTATTAATTATAGAATAGTAATTATACAATATTCTAAAATACCAACAGAAGGCAGTAATTATGATACCTTATTACTACCAAATGTACTAATACAAATACGCTAATTTCAATACCAATTTTGTCATAGTGACCGATAGAAGGGCGGATTTTTAATTTAAAAAAATTCGAAAAACCGGTGAAAAGTCAGGAAGATTCCTCGGTTATCGGTAAAACCGGCGAAACCGACGGTCTGACGTACAGAAACTTTTTTGACAACGGTAGCCTAGAATCCGCCGTCAAGTGATACGGGTGTACGCATGGGTGGACAGCCGCATTGTGTTCACGCTCGCATTCTCCGAAGTTCGAACGTGTACGCTGCAAGAACAAATATCAAACGGCACGTATGCTTCGTGGCACGAAATGTGGAGAATCCCACATGGTGGGTCAAAAAAGGAAATAACAATCAACTGGTTCCCGAATTTTTGCTGCGACCTATCGAACGTCCAAACTCGCGTTTGCTATCCTCTTGCAAAATGAAAATATGACGAGTCTACGTTTAATGAGAAATACCGTGGTTGCAGACGAACTCGTTATAGGGAAGATATAAAAAGAAAAATTAAAGTGGAGGCTCCGCGAATGTACCGGGTGAGTCATTTAACTGTACTACCTGAATTTTTCAAACGAAAATTACTTGATGCCAAAAAGAGCGAATAATACAAAAGTAGGTGTTTTGGGACTTTTTCTCATCAGATATGAAGATCAAATTGGATTTTTTAATTGTAATATAACATCCTTTTTTTGAATTTTTAGAAATAAATATTGAATTCGAAGTACTTGATGGACATTCAATTATTTATACTTAAAATAAGTTTCTCCCTTTTAGCAAACAATTAATACAATTAGCGAAATATATCTGGATTGTTTTTTGATACAGATAATATTGGAAATATTCTCCATTATAATCAATGCAAGTATGTAGCTCATCAGCCAATGTGATTGATCCATACGTGCATAGACATAGGTATGTGATAAAATTTTGCTGCACGATAAATTTGCAAACAATTTCAAGCGACACTGTTAAATTAAATGACTCACTCTGTACATACAAGCCATTAAAATGGCTAACCTAAATTTATGAAAAATTATGGAAGTATCTCGCGTGAAATAATACCAAATTTGTGAAGAATAATTCAGGTTTATCGGCCTCGTTGAAAAATATTATTTCACCTAAACCCTTCTTCCCATGTCGTAATTAATAGTACCCGCACTTGATGCGAAAATAAGTATTATTGACACGCATATCCCGTCAATCATCGACGTCGCGTCCCATAAATCAGACGTGTTTTCTATCATCTAATTGGATCACCGTAAACACGTGCTTTTAATTTCCCGTGACGTTCCTAGCGTGAAATAAATAATTTCTACTAAACGATGGAGACCACATTCCCGTTTATCTTCCATTTGCACTCCCCTCTGCACCCCTTTTGCAATTCCAATTCTTTCGAAATTGCAAACTTCGACATCGTCGTTTCCTTAAAAGCACGCGATTTCGTGATAATGCGAAATATTCCTAAAATTTTGGGAATCGAGAGCTCGATCATGTATTTTCGACCGAAGAACTTCGAAAAATTCACCCCTAGCGGCGTCCCTGGCCTCCATGGCTGCTCGAGAACCCGTGGAAACACGGTAAAAAGCGTTGAATTTTTCAAAACATCCCCGAGACGCTGAAACATTTCATTATGGATGATAAAATAATGGGACAGGTCGCAGTTGTTATCCACGATGCATCCTTAAGCATTTCATCCCCTATTTTTTCTGTATTTTAGTTTGTCCGATGGAATCTGGACACGAAATGATCGCCGGCGAACAGGTTATTTAAATGAACGTATCCTCCATCAGACCAACTGATTGGATTTGTTCGCGAAAGACGAACAGGAACGAAATTAATTTCCGACAAAATCCTGTCGGATTACCTGGGTCTTGGACATTAAATCCCTTTTTTCCATCTGGGACAACGGTTTCAGTGGATTCGCGTGGCACAATGGCGTGGATTATCGGAACATCACGATAAAGTTCGATTTACCGATCGTTATTTAATTCGTCGTTAATTTCCCTCGAATACTCGTCGGTTCCCACAATTAGCATAATTACGAAGACGAAGCAGCTTCGTGCCTATTTAGCTGCACAGGCTCGGCTTTGTCTCCGCTCTTAATTGCTACCCCTTTTAATTTCCCAACAGTCCGAGTTTTTATCTCATCGACACTGGAATTAAGCTCGCCGAGATACATGCGCTGCCATACTTAGTCACCTCCACTTTCGCCACGTCGTTAATGGTCTCCCTAACCGCTGTTCTCCATTACAATCACGCGAGACGAACGATTCGTTGGACGCGACTTCATTCTCGGGATGACGAAGTCGAATTTCATTTCTCGCGATGGAATCCGACTTCGACTTCGTTCTCCTAACGATGGAATTTAATTTTAGCGTCACCTTGCTAATCACAGCACGGTTCGAGTCCGACTTCAACCCCTTCGCGCCGTGATCGAATTTCGTCAAGTTGGTGGTCAGAACGTAGTGCACAACCAGATGATAAATATGAAATGTTAATCGAATTCGACTCCAATTTACAAGATTCGAGAAATGGTAAGACTAGGTGAAATTTGAACTTCGGGGTGAAATTGTGAGTCAACTTGGAGCTTAGTAACCCCAGGATTTAAATCGGAAGTTATTATCCTCGTTGTCATGGAATTGAATTCTGACCCCGGTCGCTTTATGAAAAGGAAACCAACCGAAACCTCACCTCTGTTACCACAGAATATTCGACCAACTGTCCCTGCAATGACGAAACATAACCACTGATCAGTTTCAGACGTATAAGCAATTCGATAGCCATTGCCTATTTTCATTCCTAATCGTTAAATATTTCTCCATCGAATTACTATCGATTATTACAATTTTAGGGGGTTTATCGATTATTACAATTTAGTCAATGATGATTTTTGTAATATTCACTGAATTTTTTGATTTTGAAATTAATAAATTCTTTGAAGTCGAGATTTCAAAAGGGTCTTTGGATATGTTGAACGATATATTTAACGTTGACCGAAATTTTCGATATTGAAGTCCAAAATTGTTTTTAAATCCAAGTTTCAAACAGGATTGATGGAAAAATTAACAATTTTTTTTAATTTTTTTTATCGAAATTTTACCTAGGATTGGTGAAAAGATTAAACGATATATTGAACGGAGAAAGTTGGTGAAATAAAATGGATGACACGTCGGAATTAATATTCTCTCGTCGAATTTCTAATTACTCGATTCTTATCAAGACGAGAAATTTGCCAACGAATTATTCACACGCTTCTATATTCGGTACGTTTCAGTTTCTCGCTTGCGCGTTATTTTCGTTTCCTAATTTTATCCCCATTTCATTCTCGTTTTAACCGATGTTCCAATTATACGCATTCATCGCTCGAAATAACATATTCCTCGGTAATAATACCCAACGACGTTGTGGAACCTCCGTTTTGCTAATACTAATGCTAATTCCATGGAAATTACCTATTTTTCGCACATCAGCGAATTTTCTTTCAATTCATCGACGCGCCTATCTTCCCCGATCGTTTTTATCTTCGTTCGAAATCGGCAGCACGGTTTCAACGACTTTCGATTTATCACAGCTCTGTCGCCTCCATTTCCCCGAAAACCTTCCCGAAATTTATCGGGTCCGTGTCCGCATCCCGGGGCGTAATTTAAAGACAGAGATGACTCGGGGCAGTGTCATTTAACGGAACGTTCCTTGACAAGAAACAAAGGGACCTCACGACCTAATTCCAGTGCAGATTTCGCGAAACAATATCGCATGGTCACCTCGCAATACGCCCGCAATTTAGTGTTGCTCCTGAAACCCGAGTATTTTTAGACACCGAGTCGCGTGTGCAGAAAATTTTGCAAAAACGTATCGGGACTCGAATACGAGATTTTCGAAGTTCATCAAGTTCATCAATTATAAAATGAGTAGTATCAGACTTTCTGACAACCAGTACAAAACAGTGTCCTTAAATATTAAACACAATAACGCGTTAATTATAATTATACAACTAAGATAACGAAAAACTGTAAATTAAAATTCAATTATTTTATTCCTAAGAAAATATCTGCTATCGTATATTAAAAGGAAGGAAAACGAAATTACTTCTTGGTTGACAAAATTAAAAATTTTTTAATGAAAAATTTCTGAAAGAGTACGAGTTTCCAGGATTAAACGTTCACGTTTATTTATTAATTCGAAAATTCAGAAGCAACAAGCGAAATCTTCGAGTTTCGTCATTGAGGAATAATGAAGTATCGAATAGAAGAGCTCCAGCCCAACTTCACCCCATATTTCTCCTGTAATCGAAACCACTTCCATATTCCCTCCATGATGAAAATCCAACGATTTCGCGCAATCAATTCCGAAACAGCCGCGAGTTCCCGAGAATTCCCTCGGAAACGATTATCTATCACTGGATCCCATCGGGTTTCGACGGATCAGCCCTGGCCGAGGGCTCTTCGTTGTCCGCGCCTCGCAATATCTGCGAAAGCCGTTCGATGTCCAATCGAAATACGTATCGTTCCCATCCTGCGTCGCTTTTGTTCTCCAACGACTAATAACTTATTCCCGGGTATTGTTCCCGAAGAATTCACGGATCGTATCGCGTCACCCGTGCGAAAGAAAAATGTGAAAGAAAAATGGGAAAGAACGCTGCAAAGAACGCCGCAATTGTTCTTCTTCTTCCGCGTCCTCCGCCCCTTGGCGGGAAAGAAGGATTGTTCAAACGAGGATCCTGGTGCCTTTGCCGCTCGCTGATTACCGAGTCGGGACAAACACATCGACGCCTTCGTGTCACGCAGAAGAACACGAGTCGCAATTTCGTCTCTCCTTTGTGTACCCGGGGTTTAGACACGCTCTTAGAGGAGCACGATTTGCGAGGATCGACACGCGAAAATTGCCTGCAGAACCGAGACGGTAATTAGGAAAAGGGGTAAGAGAATTCTTAGGATTAATCTTGTCCCGTTGTTCATTTGCTTTGGTATAATGATAATAGAAATGATAGCGTTAATCGAGTAACCGAGGAGTGATGGCATGGGATCCTGAAAATATTCTAGAATTTTGGAAATTTCTGGAATTCTTTGACATTTTGGGGATCACGATCAGATCCTGAGGAAAATTATAATTACTGGACATTTTTGGGATCCTTCGTATTTCAAATTGATATTCCTAGCTGCAAATTTTGAATCCCAAGTAATTCTTGTATAACATAGTCCTTGAGTTTCAAAGAAATATCGCATTATGCGAAATCTACTCTGACTGAAACTGTATTTAGGAAAGATAAGATTACGTTCCACAAGGACGATTAAAAATAAGTTAATTGTTTATTTGAAAATTAGATTTTCGAATTAGCTTGCCATTTCGTGTGTTGTTTGGCTGGAAAGTTATTAGCAGCTGGTCTTTCGTTAATCAATAATCGTTGTTGTTGCGACGACAATAGAATACAAACTGATCTTTAGTAAATAGCAGCTTGGTAGCAAATATGTGAACTTTGAAACTCTTTTTTTAATCGAGTTACTCTTTTTATCGAAGCCTGTGACCAGATACTCGTCAGATACTGACATCGAAGAGCATTCTCATACAATTAATCTGACAACTCTATAATTCTTGTGCAAGCACAAATGTATACCTTATTTCACATCGAAACTGCTAAAATTCTACCAATAAAACGTACGTATAAAACGTAAATTATTCTAAACTCCAGCTCCTTTCGACAAACATGTAATTTTTAATACTCTTACGTGACAAGAGAATTGCAAAAGAAATCATTACACAAATAAATTACGTGTCTACAGCTTATAATCCCAAAAAGAATTAAATTCCGTTGCGAAATTATTCTCTGGCATACATCATTCGTGATAAAGCTCCGATCACAGCGAAAGAAATTGAACGATCAATTAAAGCTCGGAATAATCGGATGGGGCCGAAATTTCAGCTTAAAGTGCCCCGATAAAATGGCGACTCGTGGGAGCGATCGGGGCGCGAGGCAAAGGGTTGCGCCTCGTCATCTTTCGAGCCATATTTTTAGAGCAGCTTACAGCGTTACTTTGAAACGCAATACCGTGCAGACACGTTGTGTGTCTTACACTGGTTAAATGAACTCACACGATATATCGTTGGCCGTGTACGAACGGTACGCGAAGGCTCGCCTGTTCGACAGCGAATGCTCGCTGAACCCTGAAAGAAATTTTCATTTTATTTCACTCGGCTACCCAAGCCTGTAATTAATAATTTTCCGTGCGGCAAGGTGGCAGCCCTTGTTGGTAAACACGGATTTTCCTTTAACCATCAGCCAGTCGCCAGGGGTTCGCTGTTTATTTTTAAAATGAAATCTATTTCGAGCCTGAGCCAGCCGGTCCCTTTCATTAACTTTTATTATCCCGGCGAACGCATTCGATGATTTACACCGTCACACGTTCTCCACCAAGTGCAAACCTTGAACCGCGGTTTCGCGAAAGGTCGATTCGAGAATCATCCTGTTAGCAAACGCCGATCGGTTTCCATATTCCGGAAGGTGGATCGAGCAAGTGGACGCAGGAAGCCTGATAGACACGAGTACAAGGTTCCTTCATATCGTACAGATATTTAGAAACTCGAAATTCTATCGCGAGATCTGTCCGATATATTCGAAAAGTTCCCCTGATGACGATTATTCGAGGAAATTCGGAAACGCAAAGGACAAAGAGAATTCTCGCGACTTCATTTGGCTATACTACTGAGGAGAATTAAGTTCAAGGAGACCGAACGTCAGCCAAAATTAAAATCTTGGACCGAGAAATTCGTCATTCTAATAAATCAGTGAATCGTCCTCGACTTATTTCCACCATCGTGCTCTACTAGACTGTCTCCTCTGTTCAAACTTGTAACACCTACTCTCCATTTTTCTCGTATTTAATCGTGACTCGGCCAGAATCACGCACATATATACACGCGATACAAATATAACGCTAATTTAAAATTCCACTTATTGTTAGAAGAGAATGCACGAGAGATTCCGCGATTCCGACACTGCCAACAGAGAATACTATATCGCTGTCTGAATAATTTCTATGATACTCTCTCGAATTATTATTAGAGACGTAATTATAATAAATTACGAATTTCCGGGACAAATCTACGTATCCGTGTTAACGAAGTTATATTAGAAAATTGGGGATCGACCATGGCTCGGTTGTTAAAATAAACTCCATATTACCTAAATATCGGAGACCAGCGGGTACAGATAGAAAAATAAGGGACGTTATTCATAGCCATGCGAAGCTTGCTCGCCGCGCTTATAAATATATCGCGGGACCGGTAATTTCATCGGAGTGTTTATGACGGGAAATACACCTGGATACAGGGTGTATTTTCTGCCCTGTGGCAGTGTCAACAAATCGTTATGCCCAGCTATCCATCGGCCGGGGCTGACAGGCAGAAGTAACCAAGCTAACGTTTACTATTTCGATTTTAATTAAATATCAACGCGTAATGCGATCGCATGGTTATGGCGGATATCGTGGCGATAATGGCGTCGCGTAAAACGACCCCGTGTGCAAATAGAGGTTAGAAAAATTCTCAGTTCGCTCGCGTGAGTAGGTACGCGAAACTGTAGAGAGAAGCAATCTCTCAAACGAAAATTGAGTGTTTAATTAATTCAACATGGGAAAAATGTCGCAGAGTAAGAAACAATCTATATTCGATAATAAACATCTGCATCAGTTTCAACAGAATTTACCTTTGCAGAACATAGTTCTTCAATACAGAAATTTTGCGAACCAATTTTGACCCTAGCGTTTTGTCAATACATCTCCATACGTATCGCATAATTTGTTTCTTGCTTGAGCAACATTCTCATCTTTTCGATAATATAAAAGCGAAATACGAAAAAATTAACAAAATTTAAAAAAGAAGTCTCGAAATGTCAGCTGTCGAAATATATAATCTCAGTACGAACTAGAATGAAATTGGCTGGTTGAAAATACAACCCAATATAACTATACAACCGTAACGGAGAAATTACTTTATCACCCATTTTGCATTCGTTTATGTTAATTGCTGCAATAAAGATTATTCAATTATAATAAAGGTATAGAAAATTAGTTTCGTAAACCTTCACAGAAATCAGTGAAGCAAAGGCGAGTCCAATACCGAGATTGAATAACGCAGATGAAGGGACGGAAGAAATGACGAGCAAACATGGCCGGCATCGATCCACGATCTTCCATGACTTTATGGCCGTACGTTTTACGAGGGGTGCTCTTCTCCCTATGATTCACCCTTTTCTGTACCGTCGAGCACGTTCGTTCGAAACGTTCGCCGGAGTGAACGTCCGGTATAGTGCGATTGGTGAAAGCGAAGAGCGGAGAGAAATAAGCGGAAACAGGGGGTGACTTGTTGCTGATGGCGATCCATTTCGCTTTGATAAGTCTCGCGACAGGCGATATCGCGAATTTTTATCTCCATTTCCGTACGCGATTCCGGGAAATCCTTAATTTCTCTCCCTTTTAAATATCGTCATTTTTACGCGCGAAATACTTCTTCGTTCTTCCATGTTCCGATATTTTTACGTCTTCGTGCTTTCTCCTTTTTTCCTTGGAAAACGAAAATAGAATTCATCGTTAAAATGTAACCATCCATTTTCCAATATCATCCAATGTGTACTTTAATGCGTTCGGTTTTATTGAACTGTAAATATCGCACGGGATGGATGAAATGTTATCGCGATTTTCCTGTGCAATTGCAGGGGTGTTTAACGTTTATTCTTTTCAGATATCGCAAGTTTCGAACGGGAATTAATTTCGCACCCCTTCTTCCGTGCTTGATATTTTTCCTCCCGTCTCTTTCTTCTGAATTTATCGCCAAGTGGCTGTTTTCTATTTTTCAACCTCGTCGAATGGATGCTTCAATTTGTTCGGTTTTATCGGGGTGTAAACACTCCGCGAGATGCTGTATCGCGGGGTATAAATATGTTTAATCATAACGGTGGATTGTAATCGGGCGTAAATATAGGCGCATGAATATTTCCTAAATGCGAAGTTGAGCATAACCTTCGTAAATCGTTAAGGGAAGCGTGCCTATTCCCGTTGCGATATACGTACACTTGTATGTACGTTACCCATCAATTTTTCAATACTATTCCGTGTATTCCATTAATAAAAAGAAATCACAATTTTAAATCCTAGAAACGTGCAGCATAGTAAAAGTTTTCTTAAATAATACAACCACATTCAATAGAAAAGAGAGCTACTTGGTGAAAGCCTGTACCCTCCTTTGAAAACGACCAGGAAATGCTGTGAAAAGAACAGAATAATAATAATAATTTATTTCGACCCCGAAATTGACTTGTCTTGCAGAGTTAATTATATATACACTTGCACTCGTCCACTCCCTAAATGTCACACCCCTGCTATCTTCGTTCTCCCTCCTTCTTTTTCTTCTTCTATACACCCCTTTACCAATTAACCTCCTTTTCGCTACTTCTGCTATCCAACACCTGTCTTAAGCTATATCCTGTCTTGTCCATTTCATCACAATCTTCTAACAGGCCACAGGAAACTCAGGACTGCAAACCTACCAATTTCCCAGGTTCTAATTAACAAAAGTCTCATCTCCAAATCTGACCGTCGTATAAAACGTAAGATATTCAGGGATTATTGGCCCATGGCTGCGAAAAAAGAACCATAGATCCTAAGAAGTGCGTGTTATAAATATGTACGAGTATGTGCATGAGGAAATTGATTTCTGTGATTGAAACGTAAGACAAAGTGTTGCGACAGTTTTTATTCCTTATTGTACGTTAATAAATAATCTCGTTTTCAAAACGTGTCCTTTTTCACTAAAAATCTCTATAAGACGAAAAAGAAATAAATGGCAAGGAATAAAAGTGAAGCTTCGGGGTTCGGCTACGATTGGCTCGTCGGATTTTAATCATCGACAACCACGAACCACCATCGCTAACCCCCTGAGCACCGAATATCGGAATATCGGCTGGTAAGCAGCGCAGGGCTACGAGAATAATCGAGAAAAAGGGGTGCGCGTATAACGTGCATCGGACGCGTGGCGACGGGAATCAATATTATTTACTATTCTATGGTAACGAAACGTTAGCGGGGTCGTTATGTTTACCTACATCGAGCCCACCTCTATTCCGTGTTCGTTGACCCCTCGAATATCCTGGCCAGACCGTAGTTAGGTGTGCGACGAGGCGAACGCTCGATATCCAGCCTCGATGCTGTCAGACAAGGTACGTCGTTTACACAACATATTCATTTCACGATCGAACCGGGGTTCCTTTAATAATCCACCGGTTTCATTAAACCGTGCCGAGACGCCTCTCGCACTGTCTTATTCCCGTCGTTGACCACGAGAAATCGAGTTCGATTTTAGAGCCGGTAAGAGCAGTTCCTTGTTCTCCGGAAGAGAACTGCTAGCTAGGTCGGTTGTTGTGCATGACGCTGCGTTTGAGTTAGGGTGGTTGTTGGTTCGTAGAATTTTCGAGCAGATATTTATCGCACGACGATAAGTACTTCGTGTTTTGTTAGTGACAAATTAGAAGCAATTAAGAGGGAGATAATCAACACGACTGCAGTCAGACAGGGTGAAAAATGGTTCAGGTGGTTGGGAACTAAGTTGAAATTAAAGTAATCGTTCAAAGTGGATATGGTTAGATATCATGGGGGACGTGGAGTGGTTAAAGTGTAATTTAATCGAAGAAAGATAGATAGAAATGTTGGAATTTGATCGACGTGTGATTCTAAGATTAGAACTTCAGCTTCGGAAACAGGAGAAAATTCTATTGGCGAATTTCAGCGAAAGGTTAGAAGTTAAATAGGTTTTTATTAATCGTGTGAATATTCTGGTTCTATGAAAATAATTAATAGGAAGAATTAATAGAATTAATTAATAGGAATGAAAATAATTAATTAAGATACGACTGTTCAGGTAAGATAATATTATTCGAAATCAAAGAAAAATTAAGGAAATGAAGGAAAAATCAACGAAGATGGAGGAAAAAGTATAGAGGTAATGTAAGATCGATGCAATTCGCTGATGCCATCCATGGTTTGGAGTCGAGAAATTAAATCGAATCACTGAGGAAGGATCGTTAAAGAGTTGCAGACGTAGACATAGCTTATTGGTTTCAAGCTCGAGCTTCCCGGATTCGCTTTAACAGCCCTTTACGTTTGAGAACAGACAAAGCCATCCTGTCAAACGATATCACCATTGCTCAAGGATTTAAAGAGAACGAGGAGTTATTTTTCCTAATTACTTCATTTTCACAAATTTTAAGAGATTTAGAATTGGAAGACGCCCATTCGAGTATAATAATCTGATAAATTTTTAAGTAAACGGTACCTTAACTCTAAAACTCCTAACGAAGGAACTGCTTGAATCGAAATCCAGATGAAACGAAACATTATTCTATAAATTTTCACACGGGCTACAATTTTTTCAGGAAAAATACGCGAAAGATACTATACAATCACGAGAAACCACTCCCTCTATTAGGATTTGTACCCAGGCTGACTTCCAGATTTTTAGAGTTAAATCTTCCAGCTATTGTCATGAAATTCACACAAACTTTGCGCACGAAATTACTTAGAATTTTCGAATAGATTTTACATGCGATATCGCTTATAATTTTCGATCTGTTAACTCTGCTCGGCAATTAACGAATACAGAGGGCTTGAACATCAGGAGGCTCGTTTGCGTCGTCATGTTCGTCAACAGCGGACAGTTTTAATTGCGCAAACAAAACGTAAATAACTGGATGGTCGAAACGATCGTCGCAATAGCGTCAAAGTCTCACGGTAAATGAACACGCGATTAACAAAGTACACTGGCAGTGAATCAAGAAGTACGATTTCCTCCGTATCGTAACAGGTGGTCGAATCTCGCGGGGCGACGACGGTTTCGTTTCCATCGGACGTTCGTCTCGTTTCGCCATCGAATAACCGGAATATCGCACGCACGCACCAGAAGAAGAAAATAAATGATCTCGTTAGCGTGTTTTATTTTCGCACGAAACTCCGACTATATCGTCGAACGTCTAGCCTCGACCGCTTAAGTCCGATCCAATTTGTTAGACGGCCAATTTTTGACAAATGGTCTGCCTGTTCCTCGAACCGGAAACACCAACCGTTCGACGTAATAGCGCGAGCCATCGATCGCCGATCTATTACGTGATTGGTGCACAGCCAAAAATCGGTACGACAGAAATTATTTAACAAACAAAGAGGTTGCACTTGGACGGAAGGAAACGAAACATGTAGGAGTAGGTAAAAATATCGCAACTGGTACCTTAACTATCAAAAACTCTAAAACCTAATTAAAAAATTAAAAAATCGAAAAGATAGATATCATTTCGATAGAATTTTCTAAAGAAGTGGTTGGAGCATACAGACTCCTGATCCAGACAAGACCCAGATTCTTCGAGGAGATTAAAAAATTAAAAAGTGATGGATAAAAGGGACTGCGATATTTTTCGCATTAACGCGGAGAAACAGTCGAGTTGCACAGAGTGGAACCTCAGGTCGTTCGAGGAAAAAATTAAAATATTTATTGTGTACGAGAAGCTGGAAAATATTAAACGAGGGCGTGGAATACATGAGGCAAAAGAGCGAAGTCTCGAATTTCTAGCTAATTTCAGGCAACAAGCTTAAAAGGTCTATTTATATTCTAATTTTTGCATCCCTGGAATTCTCGATGACTCTGAGCGTGCAGAAGATGTGGGTGGAAAAGTCAAAAGGCAAATGTAAGCGTAATGCCAGACGAAGAATAGACTAGGAATATAAAAGGGCAGAAGCATCGATCGAAATCGCCAAGACGCAAAGGACACACGAATATACCTAGCCGTATAAATAGATTTGAAATATTTGATAAACGAAAAATATATCACCGTGCGAGGGAAGCTTCTACGAATAAACTGGTATAAAAATTCTAACCTTTCGCCGAGATCTTGTTTCGTTCCATTCATACCAGCGATGCTGGACTCACCCACCATTCTGCCACGGAAATATCACGTCGCTTTGCCATAAGAAATTTATCACAAGTCGGGTTTACGCGCGATACACGATCGATTCGGCGTCCTAAAATATTTAATGATTCAGCCACGTTTTACCGATCATGCCATCCACGCTAATCGCGAGATGATTTTGGCCGGCGCCGCCGGTCCGTGCTGTTACACGGTCTACATCTCCTTGCTAACTTGATTAACGAGAAATAACGACAGCCTATCATCGTGCAACGTGTGAATCCGTGTTTGCATTAAGGAGAAACAACCGTGGGCTAGTTTACCCGGAAATTAATTTAAGGCAGAAATGCTTATTGTTAGACAAATAATGAGATCATTCCCTAAAATCCACAAGTTCACGTGCCTCTTCGACGAATTCGGATGTAACTACTTGCAACAAAGTTAGCAACGATACGCTGTGCCGTTCTTAGGTTGATGGTCGTTTACGTGCAGGAACAAGATAGCTGGCCAGATGCAAAAGCAGACGTGCATTAAATCGTAATTTTAATGTAACTACGAGTCCTCTCTTGAACGAAATCCATTAAAAGTTAATATCTCCTATATTAATATAATCTATTAAAAGTAAGTCAAAATAGCGGCAGAATCGAGCGTGTACGAATAGACGAAATGGTTTGTATTTATCTTGATCGCTGGAATATTCAAATTTTAGGGACTTAGAAATATTTTAAGAGACCTGACAATTCATTGCAGACTTACCAAAGTTACCAAAGAAGATCCATGAATGTATACATCCCTTTTATAGAACTGTCTGAAATAGTCCAACAACTTGTCTGAAATATAATTAATCCTTGTTTGAAGAAGTTTCGAATATGACTTTTGTTAGAGTTAATTTAAAATTCGCCGCCAATAGCCACGCCTATTACGAAATCGTATAGGCGCATAAAGGCAACAGTAGTTTCGTTCACGGTTGCTTTGAAACTGTTTTGAAATTATTCGTTGAGATTCAAACAGTAGAGAATAGGATGAACCAAACCGTTTAAAATGGGGATTACGAGACCGAGCCACAAATGTGGAAGAATATTACTGTTTTAATTAACGAACGTGGAACTAAGAAGGAGGATGGGTACTTCAATTAGAGGATTCGTCCGTTAGTCGGGCTAGGAACGGAATTAAACGCTAACGTAAACGCGAACCTATGGCCAGCTGGATAATTTTCTCAACTTGTTGATGACAGGGAGATTCTAGTCTGTCTTGAGATTATCCTGGCTAATATCGTAACTTAAACACGGAATAATGGTCTTATTGATATCCTTTCTCGATTTTTGACACCACTTGAGCATCTCTCCTTTAATAATAAAATTGCCAGAAGCGTTAAAATGAATCGTTTCAGTACTAATATTATTCATCGACTATATTTAGATCGACAGTTCCAACTGCGAACAGATAGCTAGCCTCTTCGTTTGAATGTTGGATGAACAAATGAAGAAGCGAGTCTTATATTTTAAATACCTTCTATTCGATTTACACGTATCACAGAATCAATACAACGAGGATGATGGAATTTAAATACCAGAAGTATCAAAGCAATCGAAATACCGCCTCGAACCTTCTAATTATGCAATTGCTCGTGTCAAAATTAAGATTTAAATACAAATTACTCTCTGGTACTATTTCAACATAGAGAAAGAAAACTCGAGGAGAACCAGAATTCTCTTGAAACTTGGATCGTTAATAAAACCATTTAGCGTCCCAAGATAATCGCGAAAGTTTCAAGCACCGGTATCTTTCATCGGATAAGTATCTTTACGCTGTAAGCAAGTTGGAATAAAAATTGCGATCTTGACAGCAGGTTGCAGCTAATCGGCGACCGAGCTTATCACCGTTCTAATAACCGTCATCGGTGGGTTGTAACGTCTGCGAGTGGCCTTTTTGCCCGAAGTAAGATGCACGAAGCGAGATTTAGCCGAAGCAAAACGGCCTGGAGAAATATTAATTTCGCGGCAGGCCGTGGACTCAATAAACTCGGGAGACCGTGACGATACTCTCGGATCTGAAGCCCGCAAGGCGAAAGGACTCCCTAGAACGATCATCGCCGGAAATTGTTTAACGAGAAATCGAGGAACGCGATGAGATTAAAGACAGCGGACTCAATTTCCCGCGAGCTAGGTTAAACATCCATCCTGGATTTGTTTACCTTTGATCTCTATTCCTAGACGCCTGAAAAGGGTGATTTTTACCCCGCGAGTTTCCACCATTCCGAGGAGAAACGACGGAATACGAGAATATTATTGCTTTATCGAAGATTAATTTAATTTTTACTCCATTTCGAATGGAAAGAAAGAGAATTTTTTACAAGACAGCCATGGCAGAAATGCGAAGAGAAACGAGACTAAAACGGTAAATATAATACGATTTTCATAGGAAAATAATTTCCCTAGCTTTGGACCTAAACTGTCTGCAAGAGGAATGGGTAGTACAAAGACGCGATGTTCAAAAGAATTTAAATAACCATCGTACAGAAAATTCTTTCCCGGTCGTTTTACATTTTAATTATGAAAGGAAGAAACGCTTTAAACAAAGACCCGTAATTTGTTTGTTCAGAACTTGCCGACCGGATTCCTCGCAGAACTCCGAACGAATTCCGACGAGTTCCGAGTATTAATTCTTTAATGCAATATCTCAACTTCGAAATAACCGAGGCCATCACGATGCGGGGGTTTAATTATGCAGAATCGTTAGCTCCCGACTGTTTCGCCTCGACATTAGCGTTTTTCATAACAAGAACGTTCTTAATGAAAAGAGGAGAGCAACATCTGGGACATTTTCGATTCATAGCGGGATTGCAATACATATTCGGAGAGCTAGAGAATTGGCAAGACAATTGTTCCCGGCGGAAATCGAAGATGGAGACGTGAGAAGGAGAAGAAAAAGAAACTGTTTTGCATATAGGACAATAAAAGGAACGAACTGACATCTGGGATATTTTCTATTAATTCTGAAATAATACATATTCCAAAAGCGAAAGACAACCGTTTCCAACGGAAGTCGAAGATGGAAATGCAGAAGAAATAAAAAGAACAGTAGAATATTCTTAATAAAAACACAATAGCGATACATATTTGAAAATCCAAGGAAAAAGATTTTGGCCAAACCCAATAATATAATTCTTCCATTATTTTCTCCTAGAAAATAAACAAAAGTTTTAATTTTAATCTTATATTAATATTTTAACACTTTACCTCCAAAAAGTTACAGTAATTTTAGATAATTTCATACTTTTGTGTTTGCCCAAAAATTCTCTTCCAGGGATATATAAAACAATCGTTCTTAACGAAAGTCGAAGATCGATACGGAAGAAAAGAGTGCAGAAGGAACTGTTTTACCTGGACATAGATGTCTTTCATAACAAAGACGTTCTTAATGAAAAGAACGAAGTACCGTATAAGACATCTTCTCATATCCGGAATGCTAGAAAATTCGTAAAACAGTCATCCTCTGCTGAGGAGGAAGATCGAGACGCGAGAATAAGCTGAAGAAATACTCGCGTTCACGTGTATCAGATGTTTCCGTAGAGACCCCTGCCAGAGATAAAATAGCGAACAGAAGACGGATATCACTCACGAAATGAATCAGACGGCTCAAAAATTATTCCGACAATTTCCTTCGTGGCATTAGCAGCTCCTTTCGTTAGTCCGAGACGCCACGAAATACCCTCTCGACGACTTATTGCGTAGAAATCACGTAGTTCGAAACTTGCAAATGAAATTTCGCGAACGGAACAGCGTGAAAGGAAAACAATGAGAGGAACGAAAACAGACGGGAGTGATAAGGTACGCAAACACGATGAAGTTTGACAAATAAATTAGGAACATGGAAGCAGCGATATCTGTACATTGTACAGGAAGTAAGTTCCAAGGTCAGAAATGAGTCTCAAGAATTTAATTAGAAAACTATTCGTCGACGATCGTCGTAGCATTTCATACTCGGTATCGTGCAAGAGTCTTTCCTATTCATGTGTAAGCACGAGAATACTTGACATTATTTTAAATTCTAATGAATCTGCAAAAGTAAATATTTGTTTCGACGATAAATAAAATTGGACATTTATTTGCAATTATATTAATCTGTAACATAAATAAATGCCGATTCAGTATAAACTCACAAATTTTTCAAAGGGAAACTTTTCAAAAGAAAATTTTCTCTGTAATTTTTTATCTCGCCTAGTCAAACATCACTGCGAATAAAAATACTCGAAGGTTCATTTCCTTGTGGTTTTATAAAAGTCTGTCCTATTAAAAAATCATAATACTAAAACTAACATGACCGACCAAATGATCATTAAAAAAAAAATGGAATAAGAGGAAAAAATCGTACAATTAATTATACGTGATAAAAGCGACAACACTGAATACAGAATTTAAAATTAAAAGTTTAAAAATGATAATTTCAACCGTGGTAGGATTAATGTTAAGTCTAAACCTCGTGCAGTATCGTCCGCCTGACCAAACAACGACACGTTCTACTGCACCGCTGCACAACTTCAACAATCTCGCCCAATTATCACGTAGAATTAATTCGTCCAAAATCCTGAAAGCTTAAAATCTCGAAACTCTCTAAAGAAAGATGAAAACTATCCTGCTACTTGGATAAATGATAATTATTAGAAAAGCTAGAAAGAAAATCTTCCTTGATGAGAATCGACTCTCGCGGTTGGTTTACGACGGTCCTTTTGACGCGCACGTGCGCGCTTGTGAGAGCTTTTCTCGATCCACGGTTACAATTACACGAATCCGAAAATCTCGTTGGGAATCGAGAGCACGAGCGGGGATTAACGAGTAAACGACTTTCACGCGCGTTCGTTGGCTCTGAAAGCTCGCGTGGCGGGCAGCAACCGGTTCGAGGAAGTCGTACGACGTCACAACTATAGATACTCTATTTTCGCTTATCTCGCCTCTCTGCTGCCTCCTCTCTAAGCTCTCCGCCTCTCTCCCTCCCTCCCTCGAACCTCTCTTCCTCTGGCTACCGCGAAAAACGTGTATTTCTGGCACGGCTTCTTCTCTCGAGCGCACAGGCCAGAGCTCCGAAGACGAATTCGAAGCAGAAGCCCGGCTCGAACCACGAGGCCCGATAAAGCTGATAGCAATCGCTCGATGATGATCCCAGGAGAGCTCGAGGGGAAAACGATCCTCCGTGTGAAAGAGACAATAGGCAACCACGTGAAAAATTGTCCATGGGACAGAATCACAGCATCTTTTGTCTGTCGAAGAACCGGTCGAGGATCTACGCTGCTCGGCAAATACTGGCTCAGTCCTTCTTCACTCGTAACCGAGACTGAATCATCTCGCGAGATTCTTGAATAGGTGTGTGATATCTTCTCCATAAATTTATTTTTTTGGGGAGGAAAATTGGAATTGGGTTAGATTATTGTTTCTTGCTTCCTTTCTGACAACGAGAGAAAGGATTTATGAATGACTGGGGAGATGCTGAAGTTTCGGACTTTGGTCAGTGTCTTTCTATACTTGTAATTTTCTAAGTAGAGATCATTTTCCATTTCTTTTCCCCAAGAAAAACGACTTGCGAATGAACATGGAGAAAAGTTTTGGACTTTGGCTGGTGGGAGGACCAATTGCAAATGAGCGCGACGATAGATTACCGAGATTAGGAAATACAGGAGAGAAGGGTTCTTCTTTGGGAACTAATTGAGAAATTAAGCTGAAGGAAAGTAGTTAAAATATTTGTAGAAGCTTCAGTCTTAATTCTCGTAAAGTCTGTCGGAGTTCTACTGATCTTTTGTTCGGTGAAGGAGGAATTAAAGTTGGATGAAGAATACGTGTTTGTGCAACGTTCTCTGGCAAGTTTTTAGAATTATACAACTACTCGGAGTTTTAATTCCGCGTCTTTCTAAGTACAACTTTATAATTAACCTCAGCAGTAACATCGAACCCACTTTTTACCAAAGCACAGTATTTTTAATATAAAAACTATGCGCGACCCGATGAAATTTTAAATCTATCCATTCGTGAAAATCGCGAGGAAAAATTGAAAAACTTACCCTTGCTGGTGACACTGAAGTTTCTGAGTCTATAGCTGTCCTCATCCTCGCCGTCTTCTCTCGCTGGCATCTGAGACGAGGTGTCGGGAACGTCCAGAAATGCATTGCTCTTTCTGTGATGACTGTGGTGCATACTTTGTCCTCTTCGACTTCCCCTTCTTCTGAGTCCAGGGCTGATATCATTGTCGGTCAACCTGGGCTCGCTGCTGCAATGAGCGGATTTCACTGTGCCTTCGTGGTGATGATGGTGGTGATGTGCAGCTGCAACAAATTAAAACCAACAATGTACGATTAGTAACTCATCCTCGACTTCGATTCCGCATCGAAAATTCACCGGAATGAAAAGAACCAAAATTAATATCCCATTTCACTTGGCATCAAAGAGAATTAACTTCGTAATCCATGCTGTAATCGAATTTCAGATAGAACGAATTAACTTCGTTCGAAAGCGATGCACAAAAGGTAATCTTTTAATAAAACACCGTTATTAAAAATACCCGAAGCCGAAATTTTATTTTTAATCCTATTAAAAATAAAAATCGAAGAGATTTTAAAGGTGTCGTGTTACATGCCTAATATTCTCCAACGTATCCAGCCTTCCCCTTCAATCTGATTTTTCGTCTTTTTTCCCGCCAAAGCCCGAACCGAACAAGCTTTACACACGATGGCTTCCTACTATCTCTAGCGTGGGCCCTTTGAAAATTTTCCACTCTTTACCTTCGGCGTTGACCGCCTTTTAAAGCCCCTAAAGAACTCTCGAAGGAAAGTACCGCGGGCAACGCGTGAAAACGAAATGGAAATGCCGGTCGATGAAACGATTCGAAACGCGGTGCTGGACGGAACTTTCGTGCCATCATAAATCAAACTGTCCTTGTTTCGTTTCTTTCTCTTCCGCCACGCACCTTTTCCTTCCTTTTTTCCCCTCTCTTTCCTTTCTTTCTTTGTTTATTTTCCGTTTTTTCTTCTCTCTTTCTCTTTTTTTACGACGGTACCTGAATGAGTCGGAACGCGCTGATCGATGGAGATCCATACATCAAGGCTTCGATGCAATATCGCCGGTGACGCGAGATTGGAAAATCCGCGTGACGATCGTAAAAAAGCTGTTATTGATCTTCCCTCTCGTTCATGCACATTTCGGACGCAGCAATTTTTCATCAGCCGTAATTAATAAAATTGCGCTTCGTTTTCCGTCTTGCAGAGGAAACTGACGCAGCATGTCGCTCGTTATATGAAAGCTTGATACAGAACGTGCGTCATGGCGCTTCGAAAACAGGTAGAAACACGATGATTCTGTTTTCACGTACGTACGTGTTTGTTTACGGAAATTACGAGAGATTTATTAATTTTTTAGCGAGAAATACTCTTTTGAGGAGTAGACAATGATTTGTTTTATTGGTAAAAGAGTCGGGATCTCGTACCATTTTTCAAAGCAAACCACGTTCTTTTAGTTAGTTTGATTTAAAAGGGTAGTAAATTTCACGAGACTGAAACATAATCTCCGTCTCTTTCTGAAAGAAATTTTTCGATTCGTTTGGATTATCTTGTCCGGCTGATCGGGGCAGACGAATATCGGGACAGGCGGGGTCTCCGATTTTAAACGACTCGAAAACGAAATCGATCCCGAACCGACGGGTGAAAAATATTTCAACCCTAAAGGTCCCACGATCCTCTTTTCGCGCGAAGAGACTCGCTGCTTCATTTCACGCTCGAAGCGTTTCATTGAAAATCCCGTGTAGAATAAGCTCGAAAATGAATCTACACCTCTCCGCCCTGCCGTTGCTCGTGAGTAATAAATACTACAAAGTCAGAAAAACCTGGAGAGATCCCTTTAACATTCGATCTCTTTTTATCTCTCGGTTACCTTCATCTACCCTGGAATTGCCAATTATCCGTCTAGAAACACACGGGCAAATTAGAGTCCTACGTTTTGGAAAAAATATATGGTACAGGGAAAAATTGCGTGTACCAAAAAATTTATACAAATGCGTCGAGTTTCAAAAAATTTGTATTCCTGCGAAAAACAATTTCATGAAAATCCATATGTTCGCCAAAATTCGAAACTGCTTTATTGCCGACACAAAAAGTTTTTCCATTTTTCCAGGAAATCGACGAAAATTTCGAAGCAGTGAGTAGCGAGTAATTCAAGTAATATCCGTTTGAACGTTAATTACGGCGATTTTTGCCGCGTATGGTAAAGCAAACGCTATTTAAATGCTGGAAAATCAGTTTCCTCGACATGGTAAACTATATGGAAGTTTAGATTGCGTCGCAAAAGCAGTGCGTTCTAGACGCGATTACATATTGCACGGACGACACGCTTCGCGCGTTGAAATCACGCTTCAGCTTCTATTCTGGCAGCGTTCGTTTGGGTAGTAGGTCACTGACAGACGAAACGGGCGTCCACGATGCCAGTGCACCTTAGTCGAGGAATCGTCAGATCTATTTAACACAAAAATACAATCCCGCGAAGGGTTTCGTGGGCTGAAAGCTTATTTAAAGACGCGCGTCGTCTCGTTTACTTTGGCCAGCGCCGGTTAAGTGGCCAAAACCGGTGGAAGATGTCTCATTGGTGACTAAAAACCTTAAAGGGTATTCGAAAATCATCACGAATGGAATTTTAGTTCCATAGAAACAGGTAACTGAAATTTTGTGACCATTTATCGGCATCGTAAATAACGAATAATTAAGTAAAGTGAAGGAAATTGTTTCTCCCGTGTACTTTGATATAAGTATAATAAAAGTAGCTCAATTTTGGGATGATATTATAGGTTTTGAGGTTGAAGAGGAGAAACTTTAGAGGATTCGAAAAATGGCACGCTTAAAAATTTTCGGACTATGAGAATGGACAATATTTTTTTTTTTTATTCCACCCCTCGGAGTGTTAATTTTTTGAATTTTCTGACGAAATCGAGATACACGTAGTGGATAAAATAAATTTTTACGGTAACTATAAAATTGAAACGTTTGAAAACATTTATTGTTTAATAAATTGGTTTAATCTGAACCAATTTTTTTAACCTTAACTCTTTGGGGGTGCATTTCGCAGTACACGTGGTGTTCTATTATTTGTTAGATCGAATACTGTGTATTTCGTAACAAAAAATAATTTCAATACTTTGATCACGGTTATCGAAATTTTTTTATTTGAAAAATTTCTTTCGATTTATTTACTTTTAACAGTACATTGTATATTCTGTGTATCATTATCTTCACTTCTCGTTTGCGAAGGGTGTTTGAGTTAATTCCACTATAGAAACGTTGTTCGAATATTTATAACAAAATACGATTGTTCAGATCCTGACTAGTTACATTCTAATAGCAACATAACAATAATATACATATAACAATCGAATAAATGTAGCACACGATGACAAAATAGCTTATCGACCGCGTAATCGTTTAATTTAACCAGGTATCTATAGATCATTTTTAAACGTCATTTAAAGTCAACAATAATACCCGCGATCGTTTCGTACATGGCGCCAGAAATCGTCAGAACAAAATTAAAATTTGACAGAATGAAAATTTAAAAATTGTTTACTCGCTTTTCACTCGACCAGATAAATTCGATATGAGAACACCGTGGCTTCCGAAGATCTATTCTAAATAAATCTTGTTACTCTTTATTCATATCAAATCGATGTCAAACACCGATTTATTGCAGGAAAAATGACGATGGAACGCGAGTTATTAATTACTCAATTATTTGTGATATATTTGAAAATAACATTCGCATCACACCGACAGCGAACATATTTTTGCAATAATGGGGCGCAACAGCACCCGTCGCGATCGATCAATATCGATTGTTCGAATTTCATCAGTTATGTTCCATTTCGATTCTACTACGATGTTTACTGACACGATGATCGATGTTGCGATCGTGATGTCCACGGAGAATCAGTGAACGCGTTTTCGCGGTAACGGTGTTTATTAAAAGCAAATTGGCAACCGAGTCCAGAGAAAATTTCAGCCTGCGTTCAACACCGGGTTACTAAACTTAATCAAAACGATCAATCCCAGATGTTTGCGATCATCGAAAGCATACAGCTGCTTTTGGCGAAATTAATATTCACTTTCACTGAGACTGGAACTTAATTATACATAATATATAAGTACACGTTTATCCTCATCCTACAACTCCAATTAACCTTCAACGTACCGATACATGTGGGATATTTCTGTCACAATTTCGAAAATAAATTTCTATACACCTTCTCTCCTGCAATTCACGTGTATATTTAAAACCAAATGTGACAAAATAAATATCAGGATATTTATTCTATTCTCGACTAATTTCGAAAATTAAATATATTCGAAAAATACACGATTTAGGATCTCAATTCAGTACCATCAGCCGTCCTTGAAGGGTTAAATACTCCAATTATAAATACCTAGCTATCTAATGTCAGATTTCGACCCCGACATTATAAAGGTTAGTATCATCAATAATAATCTCAACATACCATATTTAAATACGTATCAATAGCCTATATCGATACGTCTCTTAACTCCATTTTAAAATAATGCCAAAAATTCGACGAGTTTAATAACCGACGATATTTGCCATGAATTTCCTGCTAAGGAGATTAAACGATCGCTCGGGGCGGAAAAATAAGGCGGAACTGCGTAAGATTAAGAATCCTTCTGTGATATCTTGATCCCTCCTCTGCCAAGATGGCGGCTGGTAATATCCGGCGGATGTGAAAAACGATCGGCGACGTAACGCGAATTACGCGTTGGCATTTTAAGCTGTCATCCACGAAAGTTAGGGGTCATCCGGTGTCTACGGACCTTCCTCTGCACGTTGTTCCGTGACGTGAATCCGAAGAACGGTGACGTCACAGAGACGTCACTTCGAAGGGTTAATTTAAAAGTGGACAGTTACATGGGGTTCGGAGGCATCGAGCCGTGGAGAACATTGTTATCTGCGTGCTCTTTTACCACCCATGGGTGATATCACGCGATCGATTCGGGAACGCGAAAATTTTCACGCGCCCGGAAGTTTTTTTAATTAATCCCTAGCGATGGTGACGTAAAGATAACGATATATGGAATATATAATACGCGATAAAATAACGAGCGATTGGAAATAAATCGATGGCAGCCGACCATGCGAAAATTCTAATTTCCAGAATTTTTTTTATGCTAATTAACCTTTCGCGCAGAGAATATAAATGTAACGATACAAGTAGAATATATAATATGTGGAATAATAGAACAGCAGGTTATTAGGGATGAATCGATGGGAACCGACCATGCGGAAATTCTAATTTCCAGAATTTTTTATGGTAATTAACCCCACGTGGGAAAAAAATAAAAAGGACGATACGCGGAAAAATGAAATTGCGAATTATCGGAAATATGGAATTAAGGGGAATTCTCGAAGTGAAAATGCTCATCATTTTTCACGACGATAATGGAGATACGCAATAAAATTGTTTTTGCCGCAATAGTCGACCGATTTGACCTACCAGGTAGAATTATCGCGATGCGTATGTCGCTGTATTCATCCACAAAGGTTAATTGTCGAATGATGCTGGGTCTATCCGATGATGGTGTCATTCGTTCTCAACGTCAATTAAGTAATCAATGTGCCGGTGTATTTGTGTACGGGAATGTATAATGACGCATTATCGTTTAATCTTGTTAACTCGGTACAACGGGAACAGTATAATTCCACCGTGAAAAATAAGCGAAAATAGAGTCCAGAGGTTTAAAAGACTCTGGAGGATTGCATTAACCACTTCAAACAGGTTCAGATGCGTCATTGAATAAATCTTTTTATACCAGAAGATGACCAAGCGTAGGTAACGAGGAAGTACCAACTTTTGGCAGTAGTCAAAGCGAAAGTAAGCGGAAAACACAGTGATTCGTCATGTTATCCGAGAATAAAACGAGTAAGCGGATAATATGTCGTTGAACGAGTTAAAGGAACGAATTAATTCGGAAATCCTACGGGGAACCGAAGGATCGCGAGCGATGCGCTGATTAAAATTAAACTAGTTGTTAAGCACATTAATACAGCGCGTTTCACAATCGCAAACGGAACCGGCTATAGCAAATAGTCCACAGATCGACCAACAAAGTTGCAGAGAATATTCTAGCCCCACTCGACGAATCGTTACTTAACGTTTATCTAATTGCAACCGCTGTTCAACGTGAAATACCGTGCACCGGTTAATACTTGGATCGAAAAAAGGTGAAATATTTGAACTCGAATGATATGAAAAGAATTTAAATGGATACGAATAAAAACAAGTAAGTATCGTAAGTAGGGAAAAATAAATGTACGCATTTACAGATTTCCCGCTCCAATTAATATTCGAAGTAGATGCAAATGAAATATTCCAACGCAAATCGTAAAACAAGAAATTTCGTCCCTCTTATAAACAAATACGAATAAAAACAATTATGTAGGCCAACCGAGAAAAGATTGATTCGCAAATTTATAAACAAATATAACTAAAAAGAAAAAATAAATAAATGTATAAATTTATAAATTTTTCTCTTCGACAAACCCGACATTTTACTTCTTCTCAAGCACCCTGTTGTGTCACCCTTTCCACACCTTGAAAAATTATATGCCAGGTCATAAGGAAAGAAAAATAAAGAACGTCCGAAGGACGATCTTCATCATCGTGGAAGAAGAACGAGCAACGTTATCATCTGATTACCTTGTGCGGCCGCGCGACGGCGAATGCTCTTATTCGCACTGGAAACCCGAGCACTCTGAGACCTCGTCGCCGGTCTACGCCTTCTGGTCGGTGTGCTGCTATCAGGAGTTCCGCTTCCACTGTCCTTGTCGATCTTGTCCCTGTCCCTCGCACCCGAGGGAGGCATCGCTTCTAACATTTGTTCCATGCTGGAGAAGCCAGGGGCGCAGATAGAGGCGCTCCTGGTCTTCCGGCGTAGCGAGTTCTCCGACATCTTGGCCTCTCGTTCACCGACCTTATCGCTGCACTATCCCTCCAACCACTTCCGCCCTTTCAAAAACGTCCCTTCAGGAAACGATCACGGTAAACTCTCTCGGATCTACTCTATCCTTTATCCAGTGCACTCACGTCGTATCGATTGTACCGTATAGACAGTCTAATTCCTTTTAATTCCGTCTCCAACGAGGAATCCTCTGTCAAGTCTTCTGGTCAGCTCTTTTGAGAAGTATTCCGAATTAGTCGAGTTTCGTCCAGTTCTCTGACTTCTTTGCAGTCCCAGAAGTTCTTCCGAGTCCTCTGTGTTCTATGAAATTCGTCGAGTTCCGTGGAATTTCCTGAATTCTTTGGAGTCCTCTGAATTCGTTGGAGTTCACCGAGTTCTCTGGAGTCTCCCGAATTCTAGAAACTTTCCGAATCTCGTGCAGTTCTCCGATTTCTTCCTACTCTTTTTCCTCGAACACGTTGCACTTACTCCCGACCGCTTTTGCTCTTCGAAACGGAAGTCGAAGATTGTCAAGAACGCGGTCGGGGTTGGACGAACTCACGAGGTCCCGGAAGAGAGCTTCTTTGTGCAAGCTAACGATAGAGTTCCAACGACGAGAGTTCAATTATGGAATAGGGACCCCGTTGATGGACGATCTCCGAGCGATTTCACGCGCAACGCGAGACCCGAAGCCTGACGCGAGTTCGCGGCACAGATTCAATCTTCAGTTAAAAGTTTCAGCGGGTTGAGGTAGAGTCTTGAATGTCGCGCAGCAAGTCCATCGGAACACTCTGGCTGGCCCTCCGGCGTTCGGAAACTCGGACAAAACTTGAATTCTGAAGCAACATGTGGTATCGCGGTCGTTAATCGCGGTGTTTCCGCTTGGATTCCCTGTGGTTTCGTCAACAGAGATCTCGACACGAATGCTACACGGGTCTTGGAGAGACTTTGAGTAGCCATTGTCTAGCGATATTTGCAAAATTGTGAATTCGAAAATGGAATTCTGAAATTTCTATTCTCTGACTTTTAGAGTGGACTTCTTACTTCCATTTTCTATATCCTTTTTTCTTGTAAGGGGATTGTAATTTGTGTTTTGAGTAATTTTTTAAAAGTCCGTTTCCTTATTCTCTTTCGTTTTCATACAGATTTATAAGAACTGTGCAATTCGTGCTTTGTAAAACTGAAAATTTTCGTTCCTGATTCTTTGGTTAAATTTAATCATTTTTATTTGACTTAAGAACATTTTTAGAGGTAACTTCTAATCAAAATATATTTCCTTTCGGTTCCTAGGGGAAATTATACGTGCGAGAGGAATTCGAGGAATTTATTACGTCGATACTTGCGTTTTATGAATGAAATACACGGAGAAAATTCTATGATCCTGTCAAGAGAACACGAGAGTTTTTCATTGTTGCGGGTGTCACAATTTTTCAGGTATCTTCAATGGCTTTTGTGAAAATTGCTCGACGATATTCGTACAGTAATTGTAACTTTAGAAATATACCGTTTCACTATAAACCAATTAAAACGAGTTTATCTATTTCAATTTCTCCGACCTTTCTTCGCGATACTTTAGAAATATAACTACTCTTATAATTTTACTTTCGTAATTTCCTTTCATTCTTTCATAGGAAATATGATTAAAAAATCTCAAAGCGATGCCAAGTTATATATTTTGTATCGCAGTAACCGCCATGGTAAAGGAACTATGCATTACCATCGAACGATAATTAAACATTTCCTAAAATTACTCGTGCAAAATACCGCAATGTAAATTTCGTTCAAATTTACTTCCCAGTCAAAGTGGCACGAGAGTTTCCGATTCACCGGTTCCCGACAATTAACATTACAATTACCCTTTCCAGGTACGAAGCTTCGAAGTTACTTTGCCATTAGAAATTTTGTTCGACCAGGTACACCGGCGTGACAGTTAATTTATTTACGTAAGAATGACTCATCGAGATCGTTCTACCTCGTTCCACGATTAAATTCGATACACCACCGACCTCCACCGTCACTCCCTACAAATTTTTCTCTCCAAACAGATCGCGATATCGAGTCGTTCTCGACGCGGAATTTTCCTAAAATTTTCCCAACATATTTCGCTAAGATTCTCTCGAGACGTGGATACCAAGCGGATAAGCAAACCGTCGAACTGCTCGAAGCTGCAGAAAATCCGGCATAAATAGATAAGTAAGATATAGACACGGCGAGATAGCCCATAAAGAAACTCATCTCTGTCGAGTTTCTCTAGGAAATACAAAGACTCGTGTCGCTCGATTGCGCTCTTCGGTATTCGAAATATTCGAAAGTAAGAAATTCGCGATGCGAGAAAAAATTTAAAAAATAGAAAAGACCGTGTATTTACATAAAAATGTCTCGACGAGGAAATGAACGAGAAAGAGGGGGAAACGTGAACCTGTATTCAGATAGAGGAGACTTGAATAAAAATTGTGGAAGAGAGATATCAAGTTGTAAAAACTC